>NW_005054502.1:561464-561634 GCF_000277835.1 Geospiza fortis | reverse complement strand
TGCTGAAACTCAACTCTTTCAGCTCAAAGGCTGCTTTAGTTTTTTGTGGTGCTCTGCTCCAAGGGAGAGGTGTAGGCAAGTTTGCCTCAAAGCCATGAGGATTCCTGATCCTGGGCAGCCCTCCCTACCTTTGGTGCAGGCTTTTGGGGTCGGGACCGGGTGTGATTTTT
>NW_005054502.1:552014-561418 GCF_000277835.1 Geospiza fortis | reverse complement strand
TTGAATTTTATCAAAAGGAAAGAGGGCTGGAAGGAAATTCAGAATAATTTAACTTACTCCAGGTCAGCATGGTTAATTAAAGAGAAAATCCAGCCTGCAGCAGAGTCCAGTGGGGTCTAAAGCACAGAGGACAAGGTAAGAAATAGATTTAAAAACAGCATCTTTTGATCATCACAGAGTTCCTGTTCTTAAGTGAAGTCCTTTTGTCTACCTCCCCAAACAAATCCTGCCACTTTCTGGGGGATTTGGGGGGTTTGGAGCTGCTGGAGCAGGGGGTGCTTCCCTGCCTGTCTGGTTGGGTGGTGCTGGGTGGGATTTGGGTTTTTTCTGCTCTTAGGGCAGAGGGAACCCCTTGGACAAAGGGAGGTGATGTTCTGCACAGGGTGGGCTGAGGAACGTGCTGAGATGAGGCTCAAAAAGGGCTTTTCCAGGAGATGTGGGGGCTGTGTAGGGTTGACAGCAGCGCAGAAACTTTTTAACCTGGATTTTTCATGGAAGGGGGGTTGGAACTGGCTGATCTTTAAGGTCCCACCCAAACCATTCTGAGATTCTCTGATAAAAGCAAACCTGCGAAGACCTTGGGTGTGGGGGGGAAAATGGTAGGAAAGAGGCCTCTTTCAAAATCTCCTCTTAGTTCTGCTGTCTTTGTTTCCTCTCTTTTACATTTGTGTCTGTGTAGTGTTTGCTCAAAGAAAAAGTGTTGTTTTTCTTTTATGCTTCAATCCTCTCAGGGGAGCTAGGTGCATCTACCTGAAAGCTGTGCCTCCCCACAAATCCTACCATGTCTGTTTTGTTGGGAAGGTGATTCTGAGCCTTGTTAGTCATGATAAAACAGAGAGTTGGTTAAAAAAAAATACAAAAATATCGAAGTTATCCTTTGAACTCATGTTTTGACTTGAGGGATTTCTTCTTCCTTCTGAGCCTGCTTGCTGGTTTTTTTTTCCTTCGTTTCTGATGATCTTTCTAGTAATGAGAATGCAAGTTATTCCAAAGGGTTTATAAAGGTTGACAGTGAATTATTATTGGTCCGTTGGGTGTTTAAATTGCAAATATTATACTCAAAATCAAGCTTTAGAAGCAAGCTCTTCTTGAAAGATTTATGGCTACAGTCACAGAGGGTGTGATAAATTTAACATGGCATACAAAGCTGTATCAGTCATGGCTTTCCTTACTGGATCCCTGCTTGCATTGGATGTGATAGCTGCTCCCTGTTCTTGAGTGCTCAAGAAATGTGTGAGTGCATGACCCTGGCAGGAAAAGCCTTTGGGATGCTGTGGAAATCATCACCTAATAAAGGAAGAGGGAAAAATGATGTTTGTGTGTGTGGGGCTCTGCTGGTGGCAGCAGCTCTCCTCTGCGCCCACCCAGAGGGGGAGGAGAAGGAAGGGATGAAGTCAGCAGTGAGTTCCAGCCCTGAGAAATCAGGAAGGTTGGAAAACACATCCAGGGTCATAAAGTGCAACCTCTTAATGGTGCCTTTCACATGTGCTCCCAGTTACACTTATGGCAGCAAAACCAGAGGAAAAACTAAACCCACCTCCAACTAATGCAAGCTCCATTATCAGCTGCGTGGGTGGCAATTTGTTTTTACTACAAACTGCTGTGCTTTTGGGGCATTTTCTTCAGGAGTTGGTTGAATTTGCTAAATGTTCCTCACCTGGAATTCCTTGCTCATTGTGATTTTCTTGATGGTGGCAGGGGCTGATTTGCTGCAGCTGAAACTTGTTCCACACCCCATCCAAATCCTGAACCACCTAAAATCCCACCTTACCCCGAGTCAGTTGCTCAGTAGAGATACATTTCTTATGTTCCATTATTCATACAGACCAAAAGTAATCAAAGCTACCTTTCCATCCCTTTGGTTTTGTGCATTTTGAGGTGTCATTTACAGCACATCTCTGGTGCTCTGCTCCTCTCTGAAATAATTAGGAGATTATTTTGGTCAATATGACTGAATGATGATTTAGTGCTTTTCAATGGAGAGCTGCGTTAGTGACTCTTTAAGGATTAGAGGCTTAATGAAATGCACACACCAGGGTGGTGATTTAATCTTTTTCTCATAAAAATCTTCACAACAAGATAATAAACCGTAAGAATAAAAATCATTTTGACAAACCTGTCTAGTTTCCAGGCTGTGAAAAGTCTGAGTTAATTACCTGTGGGCCCCTTCTGTTATACTGAGGATTATTGAAAGGGCATCTTCCAGGAAAGGTGTAAAGTTCCCAGGTAGGCAATTGCAGTTCAAGGCTGGGAATAGAGGGCAGAAAATCTCCTTTCCTTCCCTACCAAGGCATGGATCCTCAAATGTATCCCTGGGTGCGTTTGCCAACAAGTGATTTTAAATTTTCTGGTGTTTAAATTTAAAAGAAATCCTCAAATGTTGTAGTGGAAGGAATCTCTTTATGAATGAAGTAGCTTTTCAAAATTTAACAGGACAGCTGCTCATTAGCAACTAGTCTGGGCTGGCAACTCTTGTTTTTTGAAACAGTCTTGTCTTATTTGTTGGTCAAAATTTCTCTCTCTGGGTTATCAAGCTGAGCTTCTCCAAGGCTGGCAGAGCAGTGGAAGGTTTGAATTTGGGTGGAAGGTTTGGTGTCTCAGTCCAGCTTGCTGTAGAAAGAGTTTTTTTTTTTATCCTGGGCATGTGTTTTTGTCTTTGAGCCTGCACTGGGGAGCCCTTTTTCCTTCTCCCTCTCAAGTGGGGGGACACAGTTAAATGATGGAGAACATCCCTCTTGGAAGAAACCAACTCCTGAATGGCGCTGGAGAAGGAATTTCCAACACACACAAAAAAAGAAATAAATATAGAGTTACTCATTTATGACTTGGAAAAAGTTTCTGAACTCGGGCAGGAGCTCCTGTGATGATCCTGCAAGCTGTGCTGTCCCACTCCTGGTTTACCCCCTTCTCCCTCATCCCCCCTTTTATTTGGTATAGAGGGAGTTAGTGTCTCATTTCCATAAGAAATGACAGCAGCTCCCCAGAATGTCCTTCAGATAAGGTAAGGAAATGGCTGAAGGCATTGCAGCCATGGGTTATACCTGGGTTTGGAAGCATAGAAGAATAAACTATTCCAGTAGAAAGGTAAATCCTGTGTTGTGAGTAACAAACTGGAGTTTAAATACAACAAACTTTCAATTTCTTAGAAATAGACCTGAAAAAAAAGAACAGGAAAATAGTTGAGTTTTTTTCCTCATTCAACAATGTTCTGTGCTTTTCATGTTGTCCCCTCTTTTTGAGAGCCAATGAATTGCTTTGTAAATGGTTCCAAAGTGGAAAGTGCCCCTTAAATGGGAAGATTTTTGCCAGGAGTAATACAGCCCAATGGTCTAGGGTGAGCACAGTAAGCTTCTATAATTCCATCTCTTTTGTCTATCTCTTGTTCTCCCCCTCCCCAGCTCTAAAATGTTGGGATGGCACGGGGAGCAGCATCTCCTTTGTTAGATTTAAATAACTGCTCAGGGAGGAACAGAACCTGCATAGGGGAATCTCATTTATCAGTGGCACTGCTTCTAAACTTGGACTTCTAAGACAGATGTGAGGAGGATGAACAAGACTCCAGGGAGGTTGAAATGTATTTTCTTAGGGATAATGGCAAGTCTTCCCAGAGAACTCCCTTGTTTCTGTAGACTGCATGCCCTCAAGCTGCTATCCTGACACCTCTCCATATTTGTCTTCCTGGTAATCAAAGCTGAAATGATTCTCAGAATTACTACATTTAAATGAACTGCTTGCTGGTACTGTGGTTCAAGGATGATTTTTTAAAAAAAATAGTAATTTTGAGGTTGAAGTCTATTCTGGGCTGGAGTGTAATACAGAATAATCTGCTGGCTATCCAAGTAAATTCTTGTTCATTATTTAAACATTTACTTGGCTTTGATACTGTGGCTAAAATGAAGATAATCAGGTTTTGAAATCTGATTTAGAAAAGGCAAAATATTTTTTGGTATCATTTGAAAGCAGACAGAACATGAATAGACCCCTTTTATCAGGGATCTGTACCAAAGCAAAAAAACTCAGGAGCTGTTTTTCAACTCTGCTGCCATAAAAAGCAAATGCCACTGCTTGTTTAATGTTTTCTTACTAATGAACCCAAATGTTGTGACCTGGGTCTGTGAATGTGCTTGATTTGTAATCAACTTCATCTGACAAGCTGTACTGCTGCCTTTTTTTGTTGTTTCTTTTTGAGAGGATGGGATGCTTGAAATGGTTCTTTTCATCTTTGAGATGCTCCCAGCAACTGTGTGTGCTCTGCTAATGAGCCAGGCTGCCCCTGCCTCTGTGTGTGCTCCCTGCCAGTGCTGCCAGCCTGGTGTGTGGAATTGAGCAGCCACCTCCAAGCAATGCTCTGAGCCCAAATCCATGGTCTGGGTGGGAATTGAAGGGTTGCATGGATGGGATCTGATGATTAGGCAGGATGGCAAGGATGCTGGAGTGATGCCATGTGGTCTGGGAAGGGTAGGGAGGAGTGTGGGATTTTCTGAGACCCCTGTCGAGGGGAGGAATGAGTGAATCTGGCTCCATGTTCTTAGAAGGCTAATTTATTATTTTATATTATATTATAATACTATATTTTATATTATGATATTATATGTTAGATATTATATTCTATTTTCTATTCTATTTTATATTATATTATAGTATTATATTTTATATTATAATATAATATTTATTATAATAACTATACTAAAGGATAGAGAAAGGATACAGACAGAAGGCTTAACAAGATACTAATGAAAACTCTTGACTCCTTCCAGAGTCCAACACAGCTTGGCCCTGATTGGCCAATAAGTAAAAACAATTCACATGTTGTATAAACAATCTTCAGCCACATTCCAAAGCAGCAGAACCCAGGAGAAGTAAATGAGATATTGTTTTCCTTTTTCTCTGAGGCTTCTCAGCTTCCCAGAAGAGAAATCCTGGGCAAAGAGATTTTTCAGAAAATATGATGGTGACAGAGGAGAGGAGAGAGGATTATGATATTTTTTACATTTGCGGTATGATCAATAGCCAATGAAGCTGCTGGTAATGAGGAAAACCCAGCCATGGGGAAATCCTGATCTCAGTGTGAGTTGGTTACCAGGAGTGGGTAATCACCTGCTGCTTTAGTCTCGGGTTGCTGGAGAAGGAAATAATGACAAACAGAAATGAGCTTTTCCTCAGTATGTCTGGCAATAAAAGCTGTTCCTTCTTCAGAAGTGCATCAACCCCAGACATCAGGAGATAAAAGTGCAGACCTGTGAAGGATCTTGAGAGCAGTGCCTGCCTGACAGGCTGCACTGGGGGATGTTTCAAGTTGGGTTTCAGGTGAGCAGGCAAGGGGAGACTGAAGCTCTGTGCGCAGGGGAGTATATTTAAAGAGTAGCAGCACAAATCTAATTATTGGGGGAGCTGCAGGATAGACCCATCTGTGGCATTAATAATGAAAATTCAGAGGTGATTGCTGGCAGAAAGCAACTTTGTGCCACAAGAACTGAGGAAATTCAAAGCAGCAGAAGCAAAAAAAGTCTTGAGCAAGGCTTATGAATAGACAGAATTTAATAAGCTAAAAGTGCCCCTTAAAAGGTGCTCGAGTTCCTAAGGGGAGTTTGCAGTGTCATAAGATTTTAGTGATCATTTCCCACCAAACTGTGAAGCTGCAAGAGGCCCAGTGCTATAAATACCTCCAAATTGGACAGTTGTAAAAGCCAAAACTTTGCATTTTCAAATTAATGCAAACAAGCTGGAAGTGAAAAGAAAACAAAGCAGTTTGCCTTGGAAGCATGTGGACTCCTGTGAAGGGGGAGTTATAAAGGGTTGATATGGGGACTTCCCTTGTTGAAATGAGGGAATGCACTTTCCAGGGCTGCAGAGCAGAGCTGAACACCCTGGTGAGTGCAGGGCTGTGTGTGCCAGCAGAGGATGAGCCACAGCTGGTCCCTGTGGAGAGGATTTAGCAATGACAAAAGAAACAAACTGCTGAGTCTGATGGTCCCGGGCCAAAGACAAAGTCTGGTGACAAGAAACTAAAACTACTGTTGGGGAAAGCTTTACAAACAGGTTGCAGCCAAATGCCAGGGCTTTAGGAACCCTTGACTTCCAGCCAGGCATTTATAAAGGAAATTTGCTGCATTTAGCAACCACTTCATGGCTAAGATACAGATCCACAGGGGGTTTCAAGGTAAAATCCTAGAAAGGAGAACTATTCCATATCTGCACAGAATGCTGGGAGTTAAGGATGTCTGAAATTGAGGAGAGAGTGTCTTAGCAGAGTTTGCTGAATGAATGATTGATATATCATTTGCTGATGGATGATGGATGGATAGGACTGGGCATGTAGGGATGTGTAGGAATGTGCCCCCTGTTGATGGAGGGACTAAATGATTTTGTCTGCTTAAAAAGGTAAAAAGCCTAGAAGTTTCTCTCCCAATTTGGTACAAAATCTCATAGGACCTTTGGGACTTCATCTCAGACCTTGGGCTGCCCATTGGACAGAGGCCAAGAGGTCCCACCTAGGTAATTCACTAGAAAAAGAAGAGAAAAGAAATTAATGGCTTTTGTGGGGTGTTTTAGCAGGAGCAAGAACCTCTTACACCTGGCTCCGTTTTTCTCTTTAAGAGCTTTGTTATTTTGTCTTTTATTAAACCTTTTTCTGTTTCCAACACTACCACAGAAGCCACCCTGCTGATTTTAAGCCATTTGGGGTAGCTGGGCTATCCTCAGGTGTGATAGGTTTCTCTTCAAGCCGGGTCTTATGAGCTCTCAGAGAACCTATCAGGGATGGTAAAACCATGAATGAATTTTTCATTTGAGGTGGTTCCTGTGCTCTGCACAGACATGACTTGCTGTTTGTGCTGTGCATTAGTCTGTGTGGCAGAAAGGATCTGATGGTCAGGTGAACACCTCCCATGTGAACAGCAGGACACGGATAATGAAGGTTAAATGCTATAAATAAGGTGGCTTTTCCTAGGGGAAGCCTGGACTTATCTGAGATGAGCAAAATTTGTTGAAAGACACATTTTTGTGGTGAGGATTGACAGGCTTTCCATACTGAAGGAAATAAACCTGAATGCTTGTCAGTGTTGGAAAAGGTGTTTCAAAACTTGGTTTTGCTGCCTCTCTTCCTCCTGGAGCTGGCTGTGAGATGTTTGAGATAGGGAAGGATGTGTTTGGTAAGGAAATGATGGGTAGTGGATGTTACCCTGAGTGTCCTATAGGTTTGTCAGGCACAGCTGGGCTGTTATTGCAGATTTCTGCTCCATGTTCAGCACCCACAGCCTGCTGGGTGGTGCCTCATGTTGAGCAAAGAGGATTTGCCCAAAATCTGAAGTTTTTAAGGTCCCTGGAACTGTTAGGGCAGTTCTTTGTCAGCATCAAAATGATTCCAACCAAGATCTCAGGTGAAGCAGCTTCCTTTTTCTCCCAGAAAGTAAAATTTATTGGCAAACAGTGAACATGCTGCATATCCGTCAAGGTCAGTCCCCACAGAGGGAACAGGCTGTCTCCTAGTTCTCACAAATAAACACTTTTTTTTTTGTTTTAATTTATAAGCCAGTAATACTCATCTGGAAAGCTTTTTATTTTTCTATCAGAAATTGTGCAGATAACAAAGAACAGCTTCAACAAATTCATTTCTTGAAAAGCCTAAAATGCATGAAAAAACAAAGCTTTTTTTTTTTTTAATTAAAAGAAAACAAACACGAAAATGAAAATGGAAGAAACAAATGGCCTGTGAAATTAAATAAATGAGAGGAAGTTGGAAAGGAGAAGGTGCCTGACCAAAGAACACAACCACCCTAGGATGTCTCAATATTTTTAATGTGGTACAGGGTTCCAACAAATAACTTGGAGGAGGTGGCATTGAGGTTTTTCTGTCACCCCATTCCTTGAAAGAAGGTTGTACTGAGAAGTTTTGTTATATTTGGGAAGGGCACTGACCCCTCCACATGTGGCTTTGCCCTTGCTGCGTCCTCCAGCACTTGGTCTGACATGGAGAAGGCTTTTTCCTGTGCATTCCCTTCCTTCAGCACAATGACTGAAAAAGTTTTGTGCATTGATTGATTCCTCTGCTCTGAGATATTGATTTGGTTTGTGGAAAATGGTCAAATAAAATCAAGTAGTGTTTGGTGCAGACTGAAAGCCATCTTTTCCAGGCTCTTAGTGATCAGATCACACTGGGCTTTTTTCTTTGCACATCCTGCTCAGGCTGGCACTAAAAGCCCTTGTGGCAGTTTGGCTGCAAGACCTCAGTAAATAGCAGTTGTGTTTCTGAAGGTCTTTAAAATCAAACAAAAATCTTCCTGTTCAACAAATAAGGCGACCTCACCCTTTGTTCATCCCACCTCTAACAGGTGAGACTGACATTTTTCAGGCAAGTTTAAATCAGTGTCCTAGATATTAATGGCTGTGAATTTATTTTTCTTCTACTGAAAAACTCCACAAATCAGCAACAACAACAAAAAAATCCTTCCCCCTCAAACAAAAAAAAATCTCCTAAAAAAAGACACACCTCCCCCCTGACAGACCCCTTGTACTTTTATTTTACCTGCGAAGCTGGTTACTGTCATCACTGGAGATCAGAATTTTGGTAAGAATTGCTGACCAGCCAGATGAATGGTTTTAATGCCTTTCTGTTTATTAAATTGAATTTGGCAATTTGAAAGAATTCCACAAAACCTGAAGAAGTCAAACTGAAACTGAAACCCTGTTCGGCCTGACAGAGAGGAAATTTAGTTTGGATATACAGAAGGGGAATTGTTCCCTGTGAAGGTGGGCAGGCCCTGGCACAGGGTGCCCAGAGCAGCTGTGGCTGCCCCTGGATCCCTGGCAGTGCCCAAGGCCAGGCTGGACAGGGCTGGGAGCAGCCTGGGACAGTGGGAGGTGCCCCTGCCATGGCAGGGGGGGGATGGTATGAGATTTAAGGTCCCTTCCAACCCAAACTATCCCATGGTTCTGTGATTCTGTCTCTGAGCACCTCTGAAGGCTACAAGCATTTTAAACTCAGTGTGGCAAAATTTTCTTACCCAGAGACATGGACATAAAACCTTTCCTGACACACCAAGAGCCTTTTTGGAGCCAACTTTTGGGGTCTGTAAGGCCCAAGAGAAGCTGGGCCATGACACACAGGGAGGGAGGGCTGGCAGCTCCAGGTGCCACATGCTGAGGCACTTGGGGTTTGTCTGCAGACAGCACCAGGTGAGGGGTTGTTGGGGAAGATGAAACAGGAAAGCCTTATAAATATGATTGTCTGGCAAAAGATTTTGAGAATATGGAAACTATAAGTGAGATTGCAATGAAAGCAAGCTTTGAGATGCCTCAGCTACTGAACAACTGGAAAACAATGGTGTGGCCAGCTGAAGGTGATCCCCTTTTGATGGAACAACACCCTCTGCTTGCAGACAGGCCCAAGGGTCAGAGCAGACCCT
>NW_005054502.1:522056-551817 GCF_000277835.1 Geospiza fortis | reverse complement strand
CCAGGCCCTTTGCAATAAACCCCAAGTTCCAGCCCTGGCTGCAGAGATCTCTCGTGTCCGTCTGTCCTGACTGTCCCACCCCTGATGCTCCTACAAGGGGTGAAGCAGCACTTGGCTCCTGAAGGGCACTGCAGGACAAGGGAGAAATGGAGAATAATGGGAAAAAGTTTTTATCTGATGATCAAAGCACTGAGAGGAGCAAGCGCTCACACTGGAGGACTCTTTTGCCTCTGAGAGGCAAAGGGAAGGTTTAAATAACTTTGTTTGTTGATGGCAGCTGTGCCCTCTGTGCTGGGGGCCACTTCCTCAGGACAGAACACACAGAGTGATGCACATTTAGTGTATTCACACAGCCCTTGAGCCCTGCCCTTCCTCACTGCAAGGCTTTGGAATGCCTGTGATCCCCCTAATGCTGCTCCACAGGGGCCTTGGGCAGTGAGTGCTCTTACCCTTGTGGCGCCTGATGGTGCAGGTGATGTTCCTGCCACTCCAATCCCGTTTATTTTGCCCCTTTGGAGCAAGGAGTGCGGTCATTGTGTCAGACACGAGTGGTTCTGCTGCTGCACTGTCAGCTCAGTGACTGCAGCTCTGTTCCTGCCTTGCTTCAATGTAAGAGAACATCTTCAGGGGATTAAAGATTTATTATAGGACCAGTTGATTTGGCTCTCACTATAACATTAAATGCTTTTATTCTGTGTTCTGTGAAATAATTTGTTTCCTTTTGTTGTCTGCGAAAAGTATTTCAACAACTTGGCAGAAGAATAAACAGACACAACTTCAAAATAACTCAAAGTAGGAAGAATTTTTTTAAAATTAAAAGAGGAGAAAACAGGCATGGGGGAAGCTTGTTATTTAACGCTTTGCTGCAATGATGAATTGCCTGGTTCTGATGCTTTTATTGCTGTTCATGTGACATCAGCTTGCTTCCTGAAGTCCTCAGGTGAAAGAAAAATGAGGATTTTTTGTGACTCACATTGTAATCTCTGCTCCACGTAATATAAACAACTTTGGTCAATGTATTAGCATAGAAAAAAATGAATAGATTTAAAGCAAGGCTATGTTCAATTTGGAAGTTTTAGTCCTGAATGCTTCTCTGTGGAGCAGAGCAATTTCTCAGTTGTGGACATGAATGTCAGTGTTCAGCACATGGTGCTGCCTCAACTCTGTCAGAAAACAATTGTTTTATTCAGCACTGCTGTAGGAATGCTTGGATTTCTCTGGGTAAAAGGTAGAGGGATGCAGATGCAATCCAAATAGGGAGTTCTTGCTCAATGTGGTTGTTTAGCTTTGTCCTTACAACAGGAAAACTGCTAACACTGTCCTTGGTGCTTCAATCACTGTTCAGATCCAAGGAGCTCGTGGAAAGAGAAGCAGGAGTTATTACATCAGACAGAAATATACATCAGAAAAATATCAGTGCTGGGGAGAATCCCCTGGTGAGCTGTTGGGCTGGATGGGCTGGAAAAAGACTTGTGTGTTCACCTCTTATGCCCCATCAAGGCAAAAAGGAGCACAGGAATAACAACGTTCAACTGGTTATTCCCATCTCCAAACATCCCCTTATCAAAATGCTGCCTCTGAACAGCCATAAATGCTGAGATTTTTCCTGGGGAGTTCGTTCTGCTCTGGCTCCCTATGGCTGCACTTTGATCTGCTCCTGGATCAGGTGTGGTGTATTAGGAGAAAACTTCCCAGCCCTGATTTTTCAGGGTTACCATTCTGTGGTTTGTTTTATTGGGTTTTTTAAGTCTGCAGGAGCAGGACTTTGATATTGTCACAGCAGTTTGTGGGTGAGCTAAACCATATTTGCAGAGCATGCTTAGGATTTTTTTTTTTTCAACTTAATTATTTTTTTTAAAATTAGTTATTGGCACAGCTTCCCTAAGGCAGAATGCAAGGTAAATGAATTACTTCATATGTGGATTGAGGTACCTTTGGCAGGAGCTCCTCGCTACATTTTGGCAACTGCTGCCACTTTGCCCTTCTGGTGTGTGAGGTGCAGGGACTGCATGAGAAACTCCTCTGGAAAATGCAGTAATGTGCTCTGGAGAGCCTTGTGACTGTATCTGATAACCCATTCTCTCCTGGAGCCTTGGTTGCACCCCAGGCTGTGGAATTAAATGGATTGATGGGTGCCAACAGGTCCATACCTGTGCTGAAAAAATGGGCCAGGTAGAAAACATCAGAAAATCCAGGTGGGAGAGCACTAAATAAGCCATGTGAGTGCTCCTGGTAGGGCTGTTGAGATAGATAAAGCTGTACTTTGTGCAAGTATCTCTTGGTGTATTTTCTCATTGGAGGGCTCGTCTAAGTATTGCTAAAGTGCTGTTTCCCTGCTATAAATTTCTGGAGTGAAAACCAGAGAAGCAGGCAGGGCCACCTCTCCAAGAGACCCTGTAATTACATTTTTGACGACTCAAGGCTGGTGTTTGTCTTTTTTTTGTTTGATGCTGGCAGGAGCTGTGTAGCAAAAAGCCTTTTGAAGTTAATACCTAATTAAGATGGATGGGGAAGGTCACAGCCCCTGGTAGTGCTGCTGGTTCAGGCTGTTGGCTGCCTCAGGAAGGCATCAGCAAGAAGATTTACTGGGAGCCATTCTGTGCATCCAGGGTGGGAAATGTTATTTAAAAATCAATGGGTAAACAGGAGTTCTGCACTCAGACAGAGAGGGAATTTTGTCAGATGGGGGAACCGAGGTACTTAACTCACTTTGCTGTCAGAACATCCTTGAGTCTCCTCTGATTGAACACAATGGGAGAGGGGTTTGAGTCGCATGGAGGATCTGGAAGTGTTGGGGCTCCAGTCCCTGAGGTGGGATGTTGTCACCATTATATTTTCTGAAAATTGCCAGGATTTCTTCTCCTGGGAAGATGAGAAGCCTCAGCTCCTCCACGTTTTGCTGCTCTGGGATGTGGTCTGGAGATTGTTTATCCAAAGATGTGAATTGTTTTTAATTAATGGCCAATCACAGCCAGCTGTGCTGGACTCTGAAGAGTCAGTCATGAGCTTTCATTATCATTCTTTTCAAGCCTTCTGGTGTATTCTTTCTCTTTCCTTTAGTATAGTTTTAGTATGGAATTTTTTTTAATATAATAAAATAATAAATCAGCCTTCTGAGAAGATGGAGTCAGATTCTCATCTCTCACCTCGTCCTGGGGAGCTCACAACACCACAGGGTGTAGCTGCACCTAGGGTTTGGTGTCAGGTGGAAATGCAGCTTTGGCTGCTGTGTGATCTGCAGCACTGCTGGGCCTCATGGCAGTGCCACACTGGATCTAAGTTCAGGATGTGAGCACCAAAATGAGGATTTGGGACGTGTTCTTAAGCGTGTTCCCAATCCTGAGCTGATGCTGGTGTTTGTGTAGGAGTAAACAGTGAAAAATCAAGTGAAACCCAAAAAGAAATTGAACCTCAGATCCCATTGTACAGGGAAAGGGAAACAAGACACTAAACTAGTTCACATTTCACAGAACCCAGCTCTGTTCATTGTGCTCTGTAGATTTGGGACTCTGAGAGAGATGCTGAGATTATTTGATCTGTTTTAAAATAACAACAAGTGAACAAGCCAGCCAGCCCATTTCCTAAAGGGGTGACGTGTTTTGTGTGACTAAAGCAGGCACGGCCTAATGAGTGCCTGAGTTAAGGCAATTCCCTCTGCTGCTAGATTGGATGTAGAAAAGCAAATTAAAATGTAGCCTGTTTAAGTCTGCTGTGTGCACCTCTGAGTTTTGGAGAGCAAAAGTCTACCCAGCCTTTCTGATTCAGTCCCAACTTAGTTATGTTTGCAGCCTTGCTGCTCTTTATTTGCTGCCTCTGCTCAGCCAGCTGAAGGCTTCTCCAGCCTCAGATGAGGTGTTGTTGCTAAATTACAGAGATCTGGCCTGATGCTGGAAAGCTAGAAGGAGGTGGTGCTGTTAGGTAAGCCATAATTTAGTGTATTCACTCAGGCCCCAGTAAATGTTTTGCCCCACTTGAACATTCAGGATGTCTGGTGAGAAAAGGCTGCTGGATAATAACAATACAGAAACTAGCTTCATCCTGGATAGTTTCTGCCAGCTGGAAATGAGGGCTTGCTGAAGAATAAAAGCACTTTTCAGCAGAGCTCTGCTAACCCAGATTCAATCCCCTTTTGCACAGGGTGGCTTGGTCATGCCACAGGGATGGGGAGGCATATCTAGGTCTGGTGGTGGGTGGGGTGGCACGTTAGATCAGAGAGAAACCCCCCAAACTTCTCCTCAGAGCTCCATTTGTTCCAGCTCCAGCCTTATTTCTTGGTGTCAGTTTGTTATTGCTGCCTCCTACACGTTCCTTAGCACATTGGCCCTGCCATGGTCTCTCCTGCTGCTTCAGAGTTGGGAAAATATTTCCTCGTGCCTGGAGAATATGAGGTTGAACAGGGGGGCTTTGGAGGTGTGTTTGTAAAAGATGGCTGGTTGAACTGTGTGAAGGTGTGTGGGGATTATAATTGGGCTTTATACCAGCTCAGGTAGCCCAGAATGGGTTTCAACTAAATTTAATTTCAATTTAATTTCAAGTAAATTTACTTTGTCTGAACTATCCAAGGAAATGGTTACCACAGCAAAAATCCAAGATTTGTTTACTGTATATATCTCGTTAAAAGCTAATGAAGAAGCCCTTCAGTAGCTCTGAAAGAAAAAAAAATGGGAAAAAGGTGATAAAAATAATGGTTCAATAATGTTGTAAGTATGCTATTACTAATTTTGGAGGAATTTCAGCTAGGATTAAATTAGTCCCTTTGTTTTACTTAGTCCAGCAGCACCTTGGATTAATTATGGGGAGAAAAATTGCAATTTGGCTGTGCTAGAAGAGATTATTAAATATCTAGATCAGTAGACCACCAGAGCAGAGATAAGTGGAGAGTAAAAATCTGAGTGTTTCAATAATCATTAGGGATGCACCTTTTCTTTAGTTTTCTGAGGCTCTTTAGGGATGGGAGCTCAGCCTCAAATGACACAGGGAAAAGACCCCTGCTCTAATGGCATTAATAGTTTGGTTTCCAAAGGCCAGTGGCACTTTGGAAACATTTTAAAAGAACTATTTACAGCAGATCTGAGGATTTCCTCCAGTTTGAAGCCCTGGCAAGCAATGCTGAGGATTCCTGGGCTTGCCTGGTTTTTGCTGAGCAGACCACCTTGGCATGAGAGCTGCAGATGAGTGGGAGGGGATGCCTGTGGGACCAGGGGAGAATATTGAATATATTGCCCTGTGTGCTCAGCTGGGGAAGCTGCCAGGAGGCTGAGGAGGAGGGCCTTTGGGATCAGCACCCAGGGAATATGTTGGTTTTCTGCTAGCTGCTCCGGGGGATGGATCATTGTTGTCTCCATCTGCTGCACTGAATGCTCAGCTCTTGCCCTATATTTCTTTCCCTCCTTTCCCCACGAGTGCTGCTGATTCATTTGGAGAGCAGGGAGCCACACATATGTCAGCACTCAGAAAAGGCAGTGGGAGTGTTTGCTGAGATTGCTTTGGACATTTAACCTTCCAGGTGAAGCTGTTGGCAGCTTGCAGAAGAGTGAGGGCACCTCCTCTGGCCCATCATCCTTCTCCTCCTCTTCCACCTTCCATGGCACACACCCTCTGTCTATCCACCCATCCATTCCTTAGGCCCTGAGATAATTATCTGCCCCTGCTGTGTTAATTGGGAATTAATCTCAGCTGAGTGATGGTTATTGGAAGTGGATATTAAACATTTGGTGGTGAGCTCTGGAGTACTGTGGAGGAGGGATGTCTGTCAGGGTGTTGTGAACTTTGCAGGGTGTATCTGAGTGAATGCTGAGGTGGAGAGAATTGTTTGTTTATTCTGAGATGAGTCAGGATGTGGCAGGGTCAGGCCACCAGAGAAATGTCTGGGGGTGACTGAGAACATGTAGGAATAAAGTAGGCTGTGAAGAAGAAACAGAACAAGGAGATTCTTAAGGGCTGAGGAACAGAAGAATTTAAGGGAGAAGACAGAATGGGAGTTTAAAAGTGTGTGAGGAAGAAGAGTGGAGGAAAGTGTTTTGGAGCAAAAATAACATTTGCTAAACTGCTTAAGAATTAAAATTAGGTGGAGTGACTGAAGAAGCTGCTATAAAACTAAGCAGTCATGAAATTGAGGAAGTAGTTACCACAAATATCACACAAAGAGAGGCATGGAGGACTTGGGAAGATGTTATTTGGCAAGAATTTTCCTTCAATTTAATGATGTGTGTAATATTTCCCACAGGAGTGATGAAATCTTTATGTTCCCAGGCTGAGGAGTCTCTTGAGGACTCTGGCATGGTAGTCCCTGGTGAGGGATGAGGCAGAGCTCTGCCTCAGAGCTCCCCAGAGCCCTGATGTGTGTCAGAGCTGGGCTTTGGGGGCAGGAGGAGCTCTGGGGCTGTTTGTGTCTCCTCCTGCTGCCATGGATTTGGGGTGGCTGGAGGAAAGTTCCTGAAGTTTTCAGCCTGCTGTAAAAGAAGTTATTTTTCAGCTGGTCCAATGGCCTTGTGTTGAGCAATGGGATAACTTGAGCTTGGGGTCATTGTTCTTGATACTCACCCTGCCTTTAGAGCCCTTCCCTGTTTTAAATTTTTATTATGAATCAGATTATTCCTTGGGATATTTGTCACCTCTGTGTGGTGTTTTGCTTTGCAGTTGATAGTTTAAGCAGAAATGTTGTTTCTGCATTTGGTCAGAGGATACCACATTGTCACCATGCTCTGCCTAACACCCCCTCCAACCAGGCATAAATGAGATGTGAATTGCTGATATTTATGAGTGTGCTACACTACAAAGTACTTTATAGCCTTTCTGTCATGTGTTTCAAATTATTCCACTTCAACCAAACAAATTGTCTCAGCTTAATTTCCAAGAAATCATTGTCAAAATTGCTGAACCAGTTTAATTCTAAAGCACATATTTATACTGAGCTGCACAAAGCACACCGCCAAGCGAGATTACAAATGGCAGAGAGGAGAGTTTAATCAGAAATGAGATTAAATTTGAAAATGTGGAGTGTTAGTGATTGCTGCTGAGGCTCAGGCAGGGTGTAAAGCCATAGATTTTTCTTAGCAGGGCTCAGAATAGCACACTTGAGGAAGCTGAGGAGCACATATGCCCTGGTGCTGACAGTGGGAGAACGTGGAGCTGGCCTCAGAGCAGGGGGCTGGGGTTGGGAGCAGGGTGCTGCAATGTTGTGTTGTGAAATGAGGTGGAAGAGGAAGGAAGGAAACCCAAGTGGGGATGGGAGACAGGAAATAAATGAGCTGGTGTGACCTGCCTGGCACCAGCACCTCTGAGGGGCTGGGAGCACAAACCCTGAGAGGAACCCCTGAGGGAGCTGGGGGTGCTCAGCCTGGAGAAAAGGAGACTCAGGGCTGCCCCCATCACTCTCTGCAGCTCCTGAAAGGTGCCTGTGCTCACCTGGGGCTGGGCTCTTTCTCCAGCAGCACTGACACAGCCAGAGCACACAGCCTCAAGCTGCACCAAGGGAAATACAGGTTGGAGATTGGGAAAAAGTTTTTCATGGGAAGGGTGATAAAGTTCTGGAATGTTCTGCCCAGGGAGGTGGTGGAGTCCCCATCCCTGGGTGTGTTTAACAAAGCCTGGATGTGGCACTGGGTGCCAGGGTTTAGCTGAGGGGCTGGGGCTGAGTTGGACTCGATGATCTTGAAGGTGTCTCCCAACCTGGTCATTCTGTTCTGCTCTGGCTGCTGAGGACAGCTGGTTTGTCTTGAGTTTTTGGGCAAGCTCTGTGTGTTTGAGTGGAGGGCTTTGCCAGCTGAAGTTAGAGAGGAGGATTCTAAAGTGCATTTCCCCATGGATGCAGTGTCTCCCCTGGGCTCTCGCAGTGGATGCCATGGTGCTCATTGATACCAGGGTCAGTTTTAAATGCTGCCCACCCCAGCCTGCTCCAAGGGTGGCCTCTTTGTGCCATTCCTTGTTGCATTACAGTTGGATCGAGTGTCCCTGATCTAATATAAAACACTTGTGTAAATGTTATGTTTGTATCCAGAGCTGTTGTCCTGCACATCCAAGCCCTGGCTCTCTGTATGAAGGAGCACTGGTTGGGTGTGTGGAGGAGCAGGAGGAGGCACAGTGTTGTCTAAATCTGTTTTTCAGGAAAATGTGCACTTGGCACAACTTCCCTCTTTTTGTATTGCAGGATGAACGTTTCATGCTGATCATTTGAGCTGTAGGAGGAATTCTGAACCTCAAAATGGGATGTTTTGCCTTGGGGAAAGTTTTTTTTTTTAATTTAAACACTTAGTGGTTTGGTTTTTTTTTCTTCAAGTCATTCCTTGAACACTCCTAAATAGGGAAGAATGGTACAAACCTGCTGTTGTTGCCACATTCCCCCTACAGAAATCTGAGAAAAATCCCCTGATTGAGAACTGAGCAGATCCCTGCCCCCCAACAGTGAGATTATGTGCTGTTTTATAATCACTACAGGGAGAAGCAAGGCATAGCAGCAGCTTCCTTTATTACAGATGATCCAGGATGTGCTCAGTAATCTCCCAGGCCTGTATTAAATCTGGGCCACCTCTCCAAATTGCAGGTTGATGAGAAGTGCAGCCCAGGAGCAGCGTTCATGTTTTCAGTGTAACACAGATTACAGCAGCTGCTGCTGCTAAGATGCTTGTGCTCCCTGCACTCTGAAGAGCACATCTTCAGGCCACCAAGGGGATCCTGATTGTCCTTATTTATTTTTTATAAAGCATTAATGAGACAATTTAAGCCTTGCACTTCTGTGACCAGTTATTTCTCAGCTCTGTCCGTACTACCTTCTATTTTTTCTTGTAGCTCTTCAGTTTTGTGTTTCCTTCTAAAATTTATTCAATGGCTAATTCTTTCTTGCTGATCCATATTTTAGTGTACAGCAGGGTTTAAATTGGAGGTGGTGGTTGGGTTTAAAGGCTTATGACCCTTGTTTAGGGGATCTAAGTAGCACCAAGGACTGCTGACTGTTTGTGGTGCACACTTGCTTTGAGGGGAGAATGGGGAGGGATCTATTCTTTGGTGGACAATGTCCTCGTGGAAAACCGACCCAAAAGTGCCAAATAGGACCAATACAGAAATGGCATAAATCATAGAAGAGATCTTGATGACTTACCTGGATTAACATGTCAGGGATGACAAATTCTGTGACTCTCTGTAAGGAGTGATGGTGAATAATCCACCTAAGGAACAGCCTACCTTGAGTTTTGGCACTCAAAACTCTGCTGCTTTTGAATTATCTCTAAAGTTGACTGAATATACGTTGCATAAAGGTATTTGTCCTGGGAATAGGGTGGAACATTCTAGGAACTGGGAGAAAAGCTCTAGCTCCTCTTGATGCTTGTTTGGTACCTCGAAGGGATGTGGTGCTGCTGGGTCTGTGGCTGCAGGTGGGATTTCATGTGCAGGTGCTGTGGCTGTGTTTAAAGAACTCTAAAGCTCTGGGGACTGCAAGCCACGTTCTCAGCAGGTCTGGCTGCTTGTGCTGCAGAGGTGCCCACAACGGTGTGCTAAATTGGTTAAGAAAAGGTCAGGAATGTGTTATAATTCAAGAATCTCAATGTTTTGCATGGAGGTACGACCAGTTTTCTGAAATGTCTCCCTTTTGCAAGAATTGTGCAAGCTGATAGTCAAAATTTTAAATAAATCATAAAGCAAAAGCTCCACAAAACTTCCTGACATGCCAACACTTGACTAACTCACTTCATATTCTGATTTTAATTCATTTAGTTCTGTGTCAATCAGCCACAAATTAGATTTAACAGCTGCTATTAAGAGCAAGTGTTGTGTTTTGGTCTTTAAAATGCTGGACAAGCACTTTAAAAACCTTTACTGAATTTCAAATATGGCCATGGTAAAATTGGACCAAGGATTATATTGTCACTTCTCCCTAATATAGAATTATTAAAGCATATAAAGAGAGGAGCAGAGCTGGAGGCCAATGCATCATGTGATAGACTTTGTGTCAGACCACTGAGGGAATAATGCTCGTGGAGGACAGGGCTTTTTTAATTTAAACACTTAGTGGTTTCTGGGACAAAGTGGCAGAAGAGCTGGGCAGGGGTTGAAGGGTGGCAGAAGAGCTGGGCAGGGACTGAAGAGGGGCAGAAAAGCTGGGCAGGAATTGGAGAGGGGCAGGGATTGGACAAAGTGGCAGAAGAGCTGGGCAGGGGTTGAAGGGTGGCAGAAGAGCTGGGCAGGGACTGAAGAGAGGGGCAGAAGAGCTGGGCAGGAATTAATTAAAGAGTGGCCTCCAATTAGGGCAGAGGTTTGGTGGCTCCCAGCAAAGGGAGCTGGCAGGCACAGCACAGCCCCAGCCAGGGCAAAGGGAGGGCTCTGCTGATGGAATAACAACTTTGTGCTGCGGAGAAATCCATGAGCATCCCAGAGGGACCCATTAGGGCAGCAAACACTGGATGTGTCCTGCACTGGGAGGGCTGTGGGGAGTGGGGGATGGAGAACACGAGGGGTATTAAGCTGTTTTACAGTCTGTCCTTAAGTGTAATGATTGCTGCAATGCCAAAATGCCACGCATAAAATGGGCTCTGATGTACTGAATGCATTTTCTGTGTAGCTCTTAAGAGGTGGCTTTGTCTGTGTATAACTAGAAAATGAAAAAGTCAAGAAACATTTCAAGTGCCATTGCTTCTTAGGGAAATGATTAGCTTTGCATTGACTGAAAGGGGAGTTCTTCACCTGCCTGAGCCTGGATCCTCTCCCTGGGTTTATGTGGTGCCTTCCAGGAGCTCCAGAGCAGCAAGGTACACATTAATCTGTAACCTGAGCTGGGGCTTTTACACCAGGAGTGAGCCTGAGTCATTTGTGTAGTGCCAGCACAGACTGAAGGGTCTGAAAGAGCTGGGCTGCACGTGGGTGAACAGAGCCATCAAAGCAGAGCTTTTTGTTGTGCTGCAAGCATCTAAGGAAGGACACTTATTCAATTATTTTCTTTCCCTCCACTCTCCCCTGGAGCAGGGATACAAAAGGAAACAAAGACTGAAGAGTGGGACTATAATTTTGTGGCATTACAAGGACACTTACTTTGTTCAATTCCTTGCTTTTTTCTCCTCTGTATTGTTTCACACTACTTTTATTTCAAGTTGGTGCTTTAGCTCCTTGCAGATTGCACCCCTGAAAGGCTGACCTGGGTGAGTTGTGTGTGGTATGAGTTAAATATGGCAAGCAGCAAACTCTGCAAAGAGATGAAAAACTTTGCCTGTGCACACCAAGCTTATGAAAAGTCTCCACGAAAAAAATAGCACTTGAATCTCAAGGGTTTTATCAAATATTGGAGAAATTACCCTTATTCCATGCACAGGAACTGGTGGTAGAGACAACAGCAGCCTGACAGCTGCTGGGGAGTGTGTGTGACCAATCCAAGCCAGTCCTGTAGTCAGCAAACTGAATGTGTGGGGACTGATTTGAACCCCCCAGAGGAAGCTATTACAGTTTTTAGCCTATAAATCAGTGTGACACTGGGTAATTCTGCCTTTAAAGGAAATGGTGCCAAGCAGATCCTGTCGAGTTCTGAACTCACAGCCCCACCAAGGGTGCTGTCTAAAAATGAGTCCATCTGACCAAGTAGCAAACAGGAGGGCTATTACCCCAAGGTAATAGCCACTAAGGGTGCTGTTTAAAAATGAACTCTCAGCCCCACCAAGGGTGCTGTTTAAAACTGAACTCTCAGCCCCACCAAGGGTGCTGTTTAAAACTGAACTCACAGCCCCACCAAGGGTGCTGTTTAAAAATGAACTCTCAGCCCCACCAAGGGTGCTGTTTAAAACTGAACTCGCAGCCCCACCAAGGGTGCTGTTTAAAACTGAACTCGCAGCCCCACCAAGGGTGCTGTTTAAAACTGAACTCGCAGCCCCACCAAGGGTGCTGTTTAAAACTGAACTCGCAGCCCCACCAAGGGTGCTGTTTAAAAATGAGTCCATCTGACCCAGCAGCAAATAAGAGGACAGCCAGCTTGGTGTGAGTTACCACCTGCATCCCACGGAGAGATGTGGGTTTGTGGTGGAGGATTCTTGCTGGCTTCTGTCAGCCAGCCAGGAGTGGATTATTCTGGAGGAGCAAGAGGCAGACCCTGGGCTTTGTCAGCTGCACGGATGTTTTTCTGTGGTTGGCAGCCAGCAACTTGCTGTGCTACTATCCTGCTCCTCAGACAAGTGAAACAGCAGTGAGGATGGAGGAAGAAGTGGCAGCAGCACTGGAAGGAGATGCCCCTCAGATTCACGTTTGCTTGGTGAGCCAGAAGATCCTGCAGAGTGTTCTGGGGATGGAAGTGGCAGTGCTCAGCTCTGCCATGACAGGAGATGCATTCCCTCCCTTCTGTGATGTCTGAAGTGGGAGCTGGGCTGTGTGCCAGACCTGTAGCCTGTGGCATTGGGCTGGAGAGATAAGAATTCACAGAAATGTAGAGCACCATAAAGTGTACGAGAAAAATTGAAATGACAAAGTTCTTCCAGTAGAACTTCCATAACTGGAAGCGTTTCAAACTGTTCCATCCTCCCTGATAACTGCAGGCAGCTTTCATGCTCCCTTCTTATCTTCTCCTGCCATGTATGCAATTATCAGAAATGTTTGTTGGGAAAACTTCCCTTGGTTGGGTTTTCTGCTCTGTGTGAAGTCCTTACAGCCAAACTGAGTGTGCACATGGGTGTTTTCTCCCAGAGGTTTGAGCCCTGGTGTCTCCTGCCTCCATATCTCAAACACTGGTTGTAAGTGGAGCAAGGTTTGTGGTTTACAGGCACCCAGAGTCCAGGGTGGTCAGTGTGCATTCACAAAAGCCACACAGGTGGTCTAAAAACCAAGATATTGCTTGTTTGCAAATGGCTGATGCAGAGCTTTGCATATGCAAAGAGTTTTTGAAGGCATTCTGTCTTGCTAAAGAACAGCTTGGGTGCTGAAATACAGCTACTACTTCACTGGCAGAGTTTTCTGATGTATGAGGAAAACTTAAGATGAGCTGGGAAAACATCATTTGCCTCCTGTGATCCTCCCCCTGTGCTTGCTTTTCACGGAATCATTCTGTCTTGTAGTTAGCTGAGCATTTTGGGGAAGGAAGTGGCACAGAGAGGCCCTGAATCCTTCAGTGGGGCCCTTGTGACTTCAGCAGGGATGAGGATTTGGGATTTCACTGGTGCCCAGCATGAGGGATGGAGCTGCTTGGCTGTGGTACTGTGATACTCCTGGTGCTCAGGAATCCAAACCTGTAGATCTGTACTCTTTAAAAGCCATCCGTTGCTCTCCTTTGCCAATGGATAAATTATCTGACTTCTTAGGCCATTAAAAAATGATCTTAGTGCCATTTGTCATAGTTTCAAAAGAGCACTGCTAATCCACAGGCCATTCCTTCAAAATTAACCTGTCTAAACAGCAGGAGGGATGAGCAAGGTGTGATCCTGACCCTATCACCATATATCATAATTCTCATTTCTTCCTCCCCTTCCTAGAAAGCAGGATTGTTTTTCAGAACCAGAATCTGGGGATGCTTTGCTGGAACGTGCTCCAATTTCTATGACAATCCTTTTACTATGGTTTTTCTTGTTCTTGATGCTGTGGGTAGGATTAGAGGAGCTGTTCTGTAAATGTGTGTGTGTGTGTGTGTGTGTGTCTGCTCTCCATCCCTCCTTGCGCTCCTCTGCTAGCAGAAGAAAAGGATAAAGTATAAATTTGCCTGGTCAGGCTGATCTGATGAGACAGAGGCTGACAGAGCTCTTCAGGACAATCCAATAGGTGGAATGGGCTCAGTAAATTTTCCAAGCCCTGTAGTTCAGAATGCATTCCACACTCCTCTGATGCTGGACTTGAGCATTGTGGCACTGCCAGCTGGGGGAACCCTGAGCAGCTCTGAAATGCTCATTCCATGGAGGTGGGTCACATTCATATTTTCTGAAAAATCCCTTTGCCAGGATTTCTTCTCCTGGGAAGATGAGAAACCTCAGGGAAAAAACAATATTATCTCATTTGCTTCTGCCTGTTTTGCTGCTTTGGAATGTGCTTGGAGATTGTTTACCAACAGGTGAATGTTTGATTGGTTTCATGTGAATTGTTTTTAATTAATGACCAATCACCATCAGCTGTGTTGGACTCTGAGAAGTCAGTTACGAGCTTTCATTATCATTCCTGTAAACTTTCTCTATTCTTTAGTATGGTCTTAGTATAGCATTCTTCGATATAATATAGATGATAAAATATAAATCAGCCTTCTAAGATCATGGAGTCAGATTCTCAATTCCTCCTTCACCCTGAGGACCCCAGTAAATACCACAGGGGTGGGATTTACATTTCCAGGTGTAAGTGGTGCTATCTGTTAGAACCACAACGCAATTTTTTGTTTTTATGCTGTAATAGGAATAAATCTAAGCCTCATAAAGACTTCTGTATTACACATAGCCTGTTTTCTATAATGTATGCATGCACACTGGTGTGTGCTTTTCCTTTGCATTGCAGGATGTTACAGGACTCTGCCTTATTTAAGTCTCCAGCAGTAGAAAAATCACACCAGGTTCATTAGAAAAGGCCATAATTTTTTTTTTTTTTGAGTGGAGAGGCAAAGGGGATGAGGAGGAATGGGATGGTGAAACAACATTGACATTTATGAGTGAATGGGTGGTAATAAATGAATGTTGTAGAAAGAGCCAGAGTGATACTTTTCTCTTTTTACTGACATTCAGTGATGCTTTGAAGACAGCAGGAAGCTTTGCTTTGAATCCCCAGCATATCAAAATTAGATAATTTAAATTTATTTTTTATAAATTTACCTTATCCTGGAGCAGTTTTTATTAAAGATGCTAATTGCCCAGACCCTGACTAATGCAGGCTGCACTGTGCCGCTGGATTATTCTCCTCTGTGCCTTCTGAAATAAGGCAAGGCAAAAATGAAAGCAGGAGATGTAAGTACCCTTTTAGTGCTTTAGTACTGCAAATGCCATTGCAAGTGGAATTTAGCCTGAAGCCAGGGCACCATGGGCAGATTGCACAGAGCTCTGTTCCCTATTAGCACAACTGAACCAAGTGTGCGGGACACAATACCCTTCATCAAGGAGCTGCTACAAGTTTTTGTTCTGTCCTCTAACATGTGTGGAGTTGAACTCTGAATTTTATAGGTGCGTATCTGTATATGTGCACCGGGTCACAATATCCTGGCATCATTGGGAGATCAGCTTTATTAATGACATAATTAATGGCAGAATATGGGGTGGCTGTCCTGCTGTGTGTTTGTGCCCTTTGCATTTGTGGGGGATGATGCCTCCACCCCATCCCACAGCAGCAGCTGCTTGGCCATGTCAGTGAGTGCTGCATCTGGGATAAAAGGGACTTGAAAGTCTCAGTGACAGCCTGCTGCACGCTTCCTCCTTTGTTGCTTTAAGGCAGCCTTCAGTTTTCCCTTTTAATTTTCTTGCATAAATCGAATGTCTTAAAATATCAACACTTCCTAATGACTTTTTTTTTCCTCAAACCGAGCTTTATTTCCCTCTAACCATTTAAAAAAAATCCTCATACTTGTCAGATTTATCTCTTTCAAGTATTTAGATGCCTCTTTAATAGATTAACTGTTTGACCATTTTCTTTTATGCTTCCTTTATTGGTAAGGAAAGAAACTATAGATTTTTTTTTCCAGGCAAAAATAAGTCTATGGGGCAGCAGTGTTTATGCTGGATGAGAGCCTGGGAATCTTAACTGCTTTCTTCACAGACTGTAAGCACAACCAACTTAATGTCTCTATGGATTACATTGAATTGTAAGTCTTCAGTGTTCCTGATGCTTATTTAGATGATTTTTTTTAAGGATGCTGAATGATTCCGTGCACCATGCACGGTATATTTTCATTGTCCTTATAATTTATATTTTAATGTACTTTTGCTTTTTATGAGCTCTGCCAGTTTAACTGATGACTTATCTCGCTGCTTTTTATGTGGGGAGAATAATTAAAGATACAGCAGCTCTGGTGGAGCCTAGAATCTTGCCCACATTCCCCAGAGAGTTTTTTCTCCCTGGATTCACCCAGCATTCCCATTTTACTGTTGTACCCCCTGAATCCTGTACTTGCTGGCTGTTTTTTTGCTGGCATAGGGGTTGTGAGAAATGCATGTATTTTATGATTGGCTTTTTGCAAATATTAAAATGAATATTATATGTGTTGTGTTAGCAAGTAATGCTGTATTAATTCTCTTAAGTACTGTATAGTTTTAGGTTATAAAAAATTGCTAAAATAGAAACTATGCTATATAAGATGCTTTGTTTAAAAGAGAGGACTCACAGCGAGATAACAGCTACAGGACACCTAAATCTTTCAGAAGAGAAGAATTTATTGCTTTCCTATCAGAAGAAACAAACTGCTTCCCGCCTCGAAGGCACCATGGGTGTTAGAAAGGAGAAGTTGACACTGACCAGACAAAAATCCTGTGTTTGAATAAGAATTTATGCATCATGTATGAAGTGTATGAATATGCAACAGGCTATTGCTCTTAAAGATTACTCCTTTTGTTAGAGGTGTGTCCTTTTTCCTGGGCCCGCGCTGCCTGGAAAAAGGTACCCGGACGTCCGTAACTCTTTGTCTTTATTGTCTCATATTGTCTTAAATCCTGATTGTCCAAATTATTATTACTCTGGTTGTATTACTATTTTTATAACCATTTTTATTACTATTAAACTTTTAAAATTTTGAAAACAAGTGATTGGCGTTTTTCACAGGGTGACCTGGGAGAAGCAGATTGTTTTCCAGAAGGAGCAGCTGGCTCTGGAAGGATCCCTGCTTGCCCTGGCTGGTGGGACTGTGTAAATCCATCACTGGGTTCAATCAGGTTAAACTCCGCTCAAGTGGGAGCTCAGGGAGTCAGCACCAGTTAGGGTGGCTGGGATTTATCCCAGAATAATTGCCGGTCTCATCCTCCTCTAATTCAACAGTTTACTGAACATCTTTCAAGTTTCAGGGCAAGATAAGGGGTTTTAAAGGAGTGTCTCTCAACTTGCTGAGCTCAGGCACAGCTCTGGCTACAAGAAGGTTTGGAATGAGAGCTTTCATTCACAGCACCCTAGCTCTGGGTGCAGGGAGTGGTGAGTGTGTCTGAAATGCAAATTTTTCAGAGGAAATGGGATCACTCAAGTACTGACCAGGTGTAAATTTGCTTCCTAGAGCAATTGGAAATGTAAATTGGCTTTTCTAAGTCAATTACTGTTAATTTGGATGGCTTAAATGGCTAATGGAAAGTGGAACTTTTTGTACTCCTGGTGAGGTGAGTAGCTGTAGAAAGAGCAGTGGATTTTTATGGGGTTCTAAAAAGAATTCAGAAATACTCTTTTTTTTTTCTTGCCTGTGCACTGAAGTGTACTATATTCACATCTAAGTGTCTGAGCTGCCACAGGGACAGTTCTCATATTTGTCACTAATTTGCCAGTTATTTTAACTTGTATATCCTGTAACCTCTTGCAGTAGCAGTGCCTGTGACAGCAGGCATGTTAAACTGTGTGTTAGAGATGCATCTGAAATACTCTGTGGATCTGGAGAGCTCTACAAAGCAGCTGGAAACCAAATTGTTCCTCACTGGTGACTCCAGCTCTGTTGAAAGCAGGGGCCTTACAGGTGCAGGCTCAGGTGCTTTCATGCTGTTTTTAGAGTCTTAAGGAATAAATAAAGTCTTTGCAGGTCAGTGCTGGCATTCTGTGAACTTTCTTCAGCAGTACAAACTGCAGGGTCTCACTGACATTAATGACTTGCCCTTACCTGGAACTTGGTTTGTGCAGCATCCCAGCTAAGGCGGAGAGAGAGGAAGGAATGATTGATCAAGGCTCAGCTCTGGTGAGAGGAGCTTGTATCCTACCAAAATGTGTTCCTAGAATTGCAATTTCTTTCCTCAGTCCCGGTTTGAATAGGGGGAATTTGGAGAACAAAGGTACGTGAATAGCTCTCTCTGTGCTTATTCATTGCAATTTATCTTGAGTCTTTCAGATGAAAGATGCTGTGAAAGACTCAAAATACCCTGTAAAATAAAACAAGACCTGCCTGGAAGGTGTAACAGACCTAAGTGAGTTAACATCTGCTCCATGGGCTCAGCTGAAGCCTCCAGGGCAGATCTCAGCTCCCAGAAAGCTGAGCTGGGTGAGGGAAAGCAGAGCTGAGCAGGCTCTGCAGTGAGCCAGGTAAGCGCTGATGTGAGAAATGCCAATCACTTGTTTTTGAAATGTTAAAAATTTAATAGAAATAAAATGGTTATAAAATAGTAATATAGTTAGAGTAATAAAAATTTGGACAATTTGGATTAGGACAATAAAAATAAAGAGTTATGGACAGTCCGGGTACCTCTTTCTGGGGAAAATAAGCCCGAAAAAGAACCCACGTTAACAGAGGATTAACCTTTACATGCAACAGCCTGTTGCATATTCATACACCTCATACATGATGCATAAATTCCATTCAAACACAGGATTCTGTCTGGTCAGTGTCAGCTTCTTCCTCTGAATCCTAACTGTGTCTTCATGGCTGAGCAAGGCAGGAAGAAGTTCGTTTCTTCTGATAATGGGGCAATAAATTCTTTCTTTCTCTGAAAGATTCAGGTGTCCTGTGGCTGCTATCTCAGTGCGAGTCCTTTCTTTAAAAAAGTATCCTACATAGCATAGTTTCTATTTTAACATTATGTTATAACCTAAAACTATATTTAACCCACTAATTAAGAAAATTAATACAGCATAACTTTCCAACATAACACATATAATATTCATTTTAATGTCTGTGAACAGCCAATCATAAAATATGCATTTTTCACAGCTGAGGAGTGAGTTTTTATGTTCTGATTGGTCTTTAGCACCTTCTACTTCTGGGGAGCCTTCCTACTGGGCTGGTATTAGCTGTATAAAATGTTTGTGGCATTCACATTCACTGGAAAAATCCCTTCACCCAGGGTTTTTCTCCTGGGAAGCTGAGAGGACTCAGAGAAAAGGAAAACAATTCTTATCTCATTTGCTTCTCCTGTGTTGTGCTCACATGTGCAATGGGTTTGGAGATTGTTTACCCACAGGTGATTGTTCCATTGCATTCTGCTGTGAGTTGTTTTCACTCTTTGGCCAATCAGGGCCAAGCTGTGTCAGGACTCTGGGGACAGTCTCCAGTTTTCATTCTTATCTTTTTAGCATTCAGTAAGTATCCTTTCTGTATTCTTTAGTGTAGTATAGTATTCTTTAATATAATATAGTATCATAAAGTAATAAATGAGCCTTCTGAGAACATGGAGTCAGATTCATCATTCCTGCCTTCATCTGGGGCAACACAAATACAATATATACACCTTCAGAAAGGTGTAGAAATGTCATGGGCTCCTTTTGGTTTTGCCTCTGAAAAAGCTGCATGCTTAGCAAGGGAAGACAAAGAAGTGTGTGTTTACAAACTGGCAGAGAAGACAATAAACTCATATACAGAATTAAAAGATTCTGTTTAGCTTCTTAAGAGAAGCTTATCTGGAAATTATTTGTGTTAATTAAGGTGACATGCCCTGTGCTGTCATTTTTGTGGCACTGTTTCAGTAGACAGGTGTCACTGTCATATTATTTGGAAAAATCCCCTTGCCTAGGGTTTTTCTCCTGGGAAGCTGAGAAGCCTCTCAGAAAAAGGAAAACAATATTATCTCATTTGCTTCTCTTGTGTTTTGCTGCTTTGGGATGTGGTTGGAGATTGTTTGTCCACCAAGTGAATTGTTTTGACTTAATGACCAACCACAGTCCAGCTATGTTGGGACTCTGGAAGGAGTCACGAGTTTTCACTAGTATCTTTTAGCCTTATGTCTGTATCATCGCTCTATTCTTTAGTATAGTTTAGTATAATTTTTTTAATATAATCTAGATCATAAAATAATAAATTAGCCTTCTAAGAACATGGAGTCAGAGTGATCATTTCCTCCCCTTGACAGGGGTCTCAGAAAACACCACAGACAGGTATCTTTACAAATTCAGCAATATGCCATATTCAAGAGCTCAGCCATGTGAGTTTGGTCTTCAGCATCCCCAGTGATTATTTCACTGCTTCAAGTGGTGTAACTTTTTTATTAAGGGTGGTTGTAATAGAAATAATGTTGCAGGGGTTTTGTGGTTTGCTTCATTTTTTTTTTCCCCTCATTGTGGTTGGGCAGAGGAGAAAACTTGCCAAGTTTTTCAACTTGTCTGGTTTAGCCTTGCAGACATTGCTCCTTGTTATGCTGCTCTCTATTACATTAAGAAGCTCTTTAGGAGCTGGTATCTTTTCCCCAAGGACACGCTTGTAATCAAGTCTCTTTCAATCTTTTTGATAAAATAACCAGAGTGATCTTTTGCCTACTCTCTGTTATAAGACACTTTCTGGCCCTAAAACAAATATTCTTCTGCTTTCCACAGCATCTTGACTTTTTCACTGTGTTTTTCCAATATTGTCAGTGAATGTGAACATTGGTTTTAAAGGTACCAGTATCTGTCATGTGCAGTGGTGGGAAGAGCTGCTGTTCCTGTCTCATAAATCCAGGAAATCCTTAAAATTGCACAGGTCATTAGTGCTTTATTACTGGTTTTGTGCTTCATTATTGGTATTGTTACTGAGAGTATGAACCATTAATCTCCCTTGACTTCTCCACTTACCAAAATTTCCCAATCCACAAATAGTCCTGCCCTTTCTAGAGCAGCCCCGCCTGGAATTGCACTGAAATCCCAGTTGTGGGAGTGGATGTGTCCCTGTGAAGCCCTCCAGGCTCCTGGGTGGGACAGACCTTCCTGATCAGCATCTCCCAGTTCACCAAACCCTTGTGCTGGAGGGGTTGAGCTTCACCCCAGCTGCTGATAATCACAGTGATATCTGATACACTGAGCTGCTCCTTGCTGGAGAGCTCATGACAAAACTCAGATCACAGCTCCTGACAACCACTGTGGAGCAATCAACTCCCTATTCCTTACTCTGCTTTCATTTCCTTATAGCTTACAGTATCTATTAGGGAATTGTGTGCATTATTAAATCAAACACCTTAAAGCCCTCAAAGCCTCGCATCTGCCAAGGTCAGCTTGATGAAGGGATACCAACCCAACCTTCTAGAAACTCCTGCCCCTTAATTTTCCCTCAGTCACAAAGCTGGACGCATTTTTTCCTTTTTTTTTTGCCTAAGATTTAGCCCAGAGCAAACCAGTTTTTGTGCAGCTGAGTCACTTCCCTTGCCTTACATGGATATTGGTATGATATTATCAGTCTTCAGAGATGTATTAAAATTAGCACCAGCATGTCAACCATGTCCCAGGGTGCTTTCAGCGAGTTCCTGTTGTTATCCTTTGAGTTGCTCTTGATTGCAGCTGCAGCATGAAGTACTTTGTCTTTCTCAAGTGATACAAGTATATCCTCCTCCTTCACTCAAAATGCAAATGCAAAAATATTTATTGAACTCTTCTGTCATTATTAATAATTTTGCCCTTCTTCTGCAGCAATGGGCCCATGCCAATGATAAAAATCTCATTACACTTTAAAACAACACCTCTTTGTCATACTTTGCCCTTCTGCTGTGGGTTTTCCCTGGTGCCTTTTGATTGTTCCATCAGTTATTCTCTATTTTACAGTCTTGTGTCCATTAACTGTCCTCTATTAGTTTGTAATAATCTGAATTTCCCATCTCCTGCTGTGGGGAATGTTGGCTCCTTGTTAAGCCCATCAGAGGTGATAAGGATGAACCTCCTCAGATAGCTGAGCATTGGAGCAGCTCTGGGACTGACCTATTGCATGTGAGCCACCTGTGATTCAGCCAATGAAATCTGGTGCTTATTTTAGAGCAAATCAACTTTAAGTTTTTTTTTTTCTAGTGCCACCTAAGGGAATTAATTTTAAATTCACTGGGATTTATTGGAAGCTTAATGCTACCTTGGAGTCTCTTTAAACTCCCAGCCTGACTTCTTTTTTTCTAAGTGTCATGAATATATGTGTAAGTGCTCTTGACTTTGTAAGAGAAACTGCCTTTGGTATTTCTAAAAAAATTGTAACAATCCACTTCTAGAAATTGTTGGGTTTTGGTGCTGAAGTGGAATTGTGTAACACCCAACACCATGGAGCACAAAATGTGTGCCAGACAGAACTGGACTTGTTCTAGGCCTGATGCTGTGTATTTCTTGTTTTCAGGGACATGGTTATTTAGGATTTGGAGGGGGGAAGATGGTAAATATTGCAGAGAGCTCAGGTTGCACCATCTTGTGATCACTGGCAGTGCTTAATTTGATGTTCTTGCTGAGTGAACTGGATTTTTACAAACTTTGCTATGGTTGTGCCCTCAAGTTCAGAGCAAATCTTGTCTGTTTATCTGCAGAGGGAAGCAGAGCTGAAGACTTCTGCCTTGTATGAGCTGTGTCGTTGCTGTATGACATGGGCAGTGAAATTTAATCTTTGCTTTGCCTAAGCTTTAAAGCTAAAAATAGTTCACCTGTCATGTAAGGGACACTTCAATAGTATTAACCAGGGCTTGGGGAAGGCTGTGAGAGAGTGTAATGGGGGTGTCATGCACATGAAAGTGCTGGACTACATAACCTACATTTCATTTTTTAACCCCATTTCCCCCGGGCAGCTCTGCTTAGAGGGCTGAAGGAGGGGAAATCCAGTCCTGGCCCAAGCAATGAGGGTGAGGTGAAACACTTCCTGACTGGAAACCACTTGTCTTGCAATTAGTAAACCCTTCCCATGTGAGGTTTCCCTGATTACACAGAATTTGGAAGTTGTGCTTTTACAATTTCACTTGTTAAGATATTGCTTTTACTGCAGACTGAACAGGTTTATTTCTGGCCCTAGCAGAAAGCAATTACTGCAGCTACAAAAACATTGAGTATTGAACTAGAATTCTCAGCCTGAGAATTTTTGGACCAATCTTTTTTTACTTGTGGTGAAGCAGACTTTGGTGGTGCTATACCAAGAGGAATTGGATATATGCTGTTTTGATTTTAAACCAACAAAAAGCACCTCTAAATTCCCCAACCCTATAAAAATCTAAACTATGGTTTGAGAATTAATGCATATCAAGGTGGGTTTTGTTGGTATGGTGTAGAGTAGACTGGGTTTGTGGGGTTTTTTGGGGTGAGTTTTTATGATCTTGATTTTAGTAAAATGGTGTCTTACATTGATTTTTTTTTTTTATGCATGAGGGCTGGCTGGGGATTTGGTGGTAGGCTGGTTCTTTTTTAGTTAAAGGTGAAGTGAAATCTTAGCTAAGGATGCTGTTTCCTGTCTAGGTGCCCAGTCTGAATTCAGTCCTGCATCCACCCAAGATGATGCCAATCCTGTGTCAGCTTCCTGGGCTCAGAACTGGGTGGTTTCAAACAGCAGCATAACCTTTGGTTGCTTGCAGGAACAGAAAAAGTGCCACAAACACTGAATGCATTCTCAAATCTTTGTGCAAACACTGCTTTCTATATGTATTTGTGGAGTTCTTGCCTCCATTTAGCTCCTTTATGTGCCTCTGGTTCTGGGGAGTTTTAATGGATTTTGTTTGGTGAGGTATTTCAGCTGGGCATGGCTATTTCAGCAGATAAACCTGGATCAGCTGGTTTGATACAATTCTTGCTCAGGGCTCATGGAAAGCCAATTTTGGCACTGCAGTCTGGGGCGTTTGAAGCCAGGCTGGGCCTCCAGCTCTGGAATAAGCAGCTCTTGGGAGGTGGCAGGAGTGCTGCACAAACCCATTGCTGTAGCCAGTGAATCAAGCACCTGGGAAGTCTGTCTGAAGCTGGTTTAAACAAATTCTTGAAACCTTTCCATCTATTTTTACTAAAAACTGGGCTTTTGAAAGGAAGCTCTGATTATTCACTAAGTTTCCCATCCTTGGGTTTTGTTTGACTGCTGTGAGCCATAAGGATACTGCTAACAGGGCATTAATTACATGTTTTAGAACTAAAACTGGTTCTGCTCTGCACCTCTTCAGTGTGTTGGCAGCACTTGACCCTTGTTTTCCTGTCTGTCAAATGAAGATAATGATGCTGCTCTGCTCAGCACAGTTAGCATAAGGTACTTGAAGATAAAAAGATAAAAAGATGGCAGCTGAAAAAGAAGTTTTAAAAAGTTTAGGTGTGCCTACATGTCATGTAGATAATCAGGAGAGTTTGTGCACTTGGTTTGAGTGGGAGTGTGAGATCCACGCCTTGCCATAGCAGGAGGGCTGGAAATGAGGTGAGCTCTCTGCTTTCAGAGAACTCTCTCAAATGCTGTTTTCTATTAGGTGGTAAAGCTGATGGTCTGGGCACTGAGAGCCTTGCCAGGTTCCCAGTAGGGGACTGATTCTTCACACAGCTTTGAGTGCACAGCCACTTAGTAACTTCCCAGGCTAAAATGCTTTCTCCCATCAAAAGCGTAGAGCTTTGTGTTGTTGGGTTTTTTTAATTTTTTTTTTTTTCAAGAGACTCTGTGTAAGTGAGCTGGAAATATCTGCTGCTAATTACACAGGCTTTTTGCTAAAGGTAGTAAATAGAAATCATTCATGGGTCCTTAGAGGCCTCAAAATCATTCAGTATTCAGGGTAAATATATCAGGGAGCTTCATAAGAGAATAATTTTAAAACAAAGCCTGGTCAGCTCTTTAATAATTTACTGATTGTGATAGGAAGGAGAATATCTAATAACCAGCAAGATTGGCTTTCAAGTAGAAAATAAATTAGTGTTAGAGGAGCATTTTTTCAAAGAATCATAATTACTATTAGAGAAACATTTGGTTATCATATCAGTGCTTGATTGCTTTACAAGCACTTACCGAGGCAAAGGCACTTTATGTGATTGTTTAGGAAGCTGCAAAGACAGATTTATTCACATGACACTTGTCTGAAACAGGGAGCTCTCAGCAGCCTTATCAAGTCTAGTCTTAAAATGCTGCAAGTGGTGCACGAAAAGGTTTTTGTATCTGATGGCCACCTCTGTTCACTGGTCTGCCATGGCAAGGGATGCTCCAAGCACTGCAACACCTCTCCTTACTCAGTCTGAAGAAGAGAAGGTTCCAGAAGGCATCAGAGCCCCTCTAGTGTCTAAGGAGGCTCCAAGAGAGCTGGAGAGGAGCTCTGAAAGGACAGGACAAGGGGATATGGCTTTAAACTGAAAGTTAGATTTGGATTGAATATTAGGAAGGAATTCCTCCCTGTGAGGGTGCTGAGGGCCTGGCACAGGGTGCCCGGAGCAGCTGTGGCTGTCCCTGGATCCCTGGAATTGTCCAAGGCCAGGCTGGACAGGGCTTGGAGCAGCCTGGTCTCGCTATAGACATGAAATAAAATGATACAGACACCGGAACTTCCAAGGTACAAAGAAGGGCGGTTTAATTTCTGACTCCAACACTTATAGATTTCCAAAAGTGACAGTGGATTGGAGGGTGACAGTGCCACCTCTCCAATGACACTGGACAAACCCACAGTCCCATCAAATTTCTCCTCCTCCATAAAAGAGTGTAAAACAATCATTATTTACATGAAACTGTGTGAGAAAGTTTGTTACAAGAATGTAAACATCAGAAGGCTTAGAAGAACTTAGAAGAGCAGGGCTTGGAGCACCCTGGGACAGTGGAAGGTGTCCCTGCCCATGGCAAGGCGATGATGGAATGAGATGAGCTTTAAGTTTCCTTCCAACACAAACCATTCTGTGACTTTGGCCAGTTGTCAGCTATTGAGTTTTATTTCTAAAAGCTGAATTTAGGATAGCTATAGGAATTCAATGGGCAACACAGGCTTGCACAAAAAGGCAAGTCCTTGCTGTAGGATATCTTGCATCTGCTGATGGTGCTGACTATGGCAAACCCAGATTAGAGCCTGCAGGAGAACATTAATGGGAAAAGAGAAATATGAGCAGTCCTTGCCTCTACCTCCCAGGTTTTGGGTCTGTTTTGGTCCAGGAGGCCCAAGGAGTTGGCCACTGAAATGGCAGGGCCAGGGGGGTTGGTGAACTTGGCTTTATGGGCGGTTTCAGGCTCCTGAATAGGGAAGATGAAGAACCATCATGAGGGAAATGTAGAGATGTCACAATACAACATGAAATGAACAACACACACACTGAGATATCTAAGGTAAAACATGTTTATTTCTGGATCTTGATATTTCTAGAATTCAAAAAGTGGCCATGGATTGGAGGATGAATTTGCCACCTCTCCAACCACACTGGTCAAACCAACAGTCCATCAATTCTCTCATCCTCCAGAAAGGAATGCAAAACAATCATTATTTACATGAAAAATACGTGAGAAACTCCATTACAAAAATGTAAACATAGAAGGCTTAGAAGAACTTTGGAAGAACAGGGCGACATAGAGGTGAGACCTTGCACCCTTGTGCAAGTCTTGAGGGTGTCTACAAATGTTAATTGTTCACCTAAACACCTTTAGATGGATTGTGCCATGGGATGGGATGTCAAAGGAGGAGGGAAAGTTGAATTAAATAGTGAAGGAATGGCTGTTCCAGGAATATTAATAGGAAGGGTGGCTGGGGTTGTGTTTCCTACAGGCGCTTTGTCCCTAACACAGCCTTGGCCTGAGGAGGAGATTGCTGAAGCTCTGCTCTGTGATTCTGTATTCCTGCCTCCTCTGCTAATGACTGTTAATGACACAGCACTGAGAGGAAAATATGGCCTTAATGAACTCTGATGAATGGCTATGTCTTAAAGAAGAATTAAGTGATGTTTTTTTGGGGGGGAGAGAGTGAAGATACATTAATTCTAATTACTTTTATTTTATGGAACTCTATATTTTCCAAATAACTGATAAAGTTTATGCTTGGCTGTAACACTGCAGCAAATTCCTAACAAAAAAATATTTGCTATCATTATGTTAGCTTATAAATTTCTCTGTAGATTTTATTAGATAAGCTTCTTGAGCAATCCATTAAAAATGGGAGTTGTGGAATTTGCAAGTTTTCCGTGGAGTTTACTTGAAAACATCCACGTTTTCCTGAATGAGGAGTGCATAATGGATGTGATTCTTTAGTCACAAGTCCTTGGCATGTTGCAGGGGCTGGTGCTCTGTGTGCTGTGCAGGAAGAAGAAAGGCTTCCACCTCCTGCCAATGCTCAGCTGCTTCCTTTATTTGGGCTCAAGTCCCCTGGGTACAGCTCAGAGAAAATAAGGGGACAATTTATGGTTTACTCTGAGCTAATGCACGTTGTCATAAATTTTAACAGAACTGGTTTACTTTTAAAATAATTCCTAGTGTTCTAGGCCTCTTGCACTTTCTAGAGAAGTTGCAATCACTGAATTGCTGAGGTTGGAAGTGACCTTTAAAGGTCATTAAGTCCAACTGTGTCAACACAGCAGCAGCACCACGTTCAACTAATCCCCATCCTCAGTGCCACATCCACAGGGGTTTTGGAACATTTGCAGGGATGGTGATTCCCCCACTTCCCAGGCAGCCCATTCCAATGCCTGGCCACCCAATCAATGCAGAAACGTTTCCTACTTATCTCTACTTTGTACTTCTGGGGTACATCCATGTAGTGACAGGTTCTGATTTTCTATGTGCAAAATAGAAGTGAAAAACCTGCTGTAGGTTCACATGTGTGTGAAGGGCTGAATGCTTCTGGCTTCTCCTTTCTGACAAACTGTGCTTTCCAAAGTTTCACAAACTGGAGTGGTTGAGACAACTCTGTCTGCCATTTTTCCTTGATTAACCTAAATGGCTTGTACTTTTGTTTGTTTTTGTTTGGGTTTTGGGTTGATTTTATTTTTATTTTGTTTTTTTGGGGGTTTTTTTTTGGGAGGGTTGGGGTTTTTTTGTTTGTTTGGTTTGGTTTTTTGTTTTTTTTTTCTTCAGATTTTTTAGATTTTTTGTGGGGTTTTTTTGTTTGGTTTTTTTTTGTTTTATAATAGGTTTTTTAGGGGTTTTTTGTTTTCTTTTGTTCTTTTTGTTTGGTTGGTTTGTTTGTTTTTGTTTTTGGGTGTTTCTTTTTTGGGGGGCTGGGGTTTTTTGATTGGTTTTGAGGGTTTATTTTGGTTTTTTGTGTTTTTTTTTTCTTTAGGGTTTTTAATAGGTTTTTTAGGGTTTTTTTTGTTTGTTTTGTTTGGTTGGTTTTTTGTTTTTGGGGGGGTTTCTTTTGGGGGTTTTGGGTTTTGTTTGTTTTTTTTTTGGTTGGGTTTTTTTTGTGTGGTGGGTTTTTGTTTGTTTTTATTTTGTGTTTGTTTGGTTTTTGTGGTTTTTGTTTTGTTTTGTTCTGGTTTTTTTTGTGAAATGTACCTTGTAGAACCTTAGCTTCCAAATCAGGGCTCTGCAGTTTCTGGGAAAGAAGACAGAGTGAGGCAGTGGAAGAAGTGTCTGTGATTTGTCATATTGTCCTTGATGTATGTGGGGAAAAATTTATTTTCAGATATGCTAGCTGGAGTTAAACTTGTCATGGTTGTTTATTTTTCCTTCTACCCCTAAAAAAAAAATCATAAGATTTCTACAAGTTTTTAGAATTAGTCATTTTTTCATTCATGCTATTGCCTGCTCCACAAACTGGGCTTGGAGTAATCTTTAACTGGAATGCTCCCTTCTTTATAGCTGTCAAACACAGTAGCTGTTTCTGAATCCCAATAGACACAAAGATAGAATATCACTTTCAGATGTTTTGCTGAGGTTTCCTATTGCAAGAGGAATCTGAGTTGTCTGAGTTAAGCAGCAACAAATTCATGTTCCCTGCCTGGAGGAGCTGTCCTGTTCCTTGTGGCTGATGAAAAGGCCCTTGGTTCCCCTTTCACTGGCAGAATCCTCTGGAAAGCTGTGCAGAACACCTGCTTGATGATGCAAATGTCATCCAGATCCCCACTTCACAGTGCTAATTCAGATTAATTTTATATCAAAACTTTCATGGAAGCTTTCAATGAGAAAAGTGAGCAGCATCAAGCACCAGAACTTGAGATGTGCCATGGTACATGATGGAACTTGGGTAAAAGAGGAGTTTTACCTGTTCAGTGAACCCAGAGAGGGAATTGTGGGAATCCATAAAATCAGAGGGGTTTGGGAAAGCTGCAAAAGGCAGGCCTCAGAGACAGCAGAACTGTGATGAGAGCTAAGCAGCAGCCATGAGATTGGTCAGCAGAAAAATTATGCAAAAAGTAGAAAAGTAAGGACAAATAGAACAATGTATTAAGGCTTGTCTAGAATAACTCCCTAACCTACAGAAAAGTTTATCTAGTGAGATATTAGAAAGTTCTAAACTTAATAATGGAGCTCTGTGCATTGTGCTTTAAGGCTCACAAGCAGGTATTGTATTTGAAATGAGCAAGCATTGTTTAACCAAAGGTCCCTGTTCTTATAGTGGTTGGCTAGCACTACTGTCAATGTGCTTTTGCTTTGTGTGATTGGTCAATAAACTTATAAAGTAAGTTGTAACATTAAGTTCTGGGTCTGCTGCCTGGGATGTGAGCTGCTGGCATCTTCCCATTGTCATAACCATGGAATGAGAGTGATGCTGGAAAATAAAACAGCTCAAGGCACGTTCCACAGCAGCCCTGTCCTGTTTGTGATTTGTACAGAGCCCCCAGCCAGCAACAGGTACATGATGGAACTTGGGTAAAACAGGAGTTTTACCTGCTCAGTGCTTTGGAAACAGCTAAAAAGGATAGGATTAGTGGGGAAATATTCTGTGCAGGGAAATGCACTCGAGGTCTCAGTGAGTCAGAAGGTGGCAGCAATGACACTGACATCCCTCTGTTGTGCTTTGCCTCAACAATAACTTACAGCTGGCACTGCAAGAATTGCAAACTTTGGATAATGGTGAAGAGCTCAGAGGGATCTTAAAAATATTGAATAAAAATAAAAGGTTGTCTAAGCAATCTGTCCATGCCCAGCCCGTCTCCTCATGCA
>NW_005054502.1:521639-522031 GCF_000277835.1 Geospiza fortis | reverse complement strand
TTCCTGCTGCTCAGAAAATCCCCTCTGCTCCCTCCAAAGCCAGCTGTGGATCTGCTGTGCTGCTGGCCCGGGCTCCCTTTAGGCTGGCTCTGATTTCTCTGTCCCTGCCATCTCAGGCTGCACATGAGAGCTTTCCCCACTGAGCACAATCAGGTGTTTTCCAGAGGGAATATCCCCTCTCCCAGGGCAGGTTCCACCCACCCTGAGTCTGCAGCCAGCACGAGGAGCCAGGTGCTGCCCCTTCTGCTCTTCAGCCAGCTTCACTAAACCTTGTGTGTTACAGCTGTCTCTGGAATTTCATTAATTGTGATCCATAAATTCAGCTGCACCCATGGAAAGTTGTGCTTTCTTTTAGAAAGATGTTTATCAGGGTCCTCTGACTTTTATTCTAT
>NW_005054502.1:517545-521606 GCF_000277835.1 Geospiza fortis | reverse complement strand
GAAGAGCAACTGCAGAGCTGTTTGACATTTTCAGACTGTTTTGATGTTGCCTCCTTGCTGCACCTTTCTATTTACATGTCTGCCTATGGTATTCATAGATTGCTTTTCCATGATCCAGCATTGTTAAAATGAACTGCTGGATCCAGGGCCTTTTAGCATTTCCCAGAAGGTGTCATTGTGCTCATGTCTAAAGGTGAACTTGTATTTCTGAATAATTGATGGCTGGTAGTTAATTTCTTTATCTTCAGAAAGGAAGAAACTTATTAATGAGGATAATGCATGAGAGATCAATGCCAATGTGTGTGACATCGATTAATGATTTCAACTTGTAACCAGGTTGGGAAAAGCAGCTGGGCTCTGTATTTGAGCACATAATTATCTGTAATTGTGCTGATTGCTTGGTGGGAGTGGGAAAACAGATAAGGCACCACTTACAGGGTACAGAGAACTGGGCAGAGGTCTTCTCCCTGGTACTCACTGAGCTGGCTTATCATTAACTCCTCAGTGGTGAAGTTTATGCACAGATGTGGTGTGGGTTTATTTTTCCTGTGGTGATGGCATGTCTGGATGTGCACATACATATCTATAAAAATGGATGAATCTGTACAAAGAAGGGAAACTAGAACTAGAGAGACAGTTTGTTCCTAATAATAAAAAATTGTAATCAGGAAGGCAGATGGTAAAGTTGCAAATGGTATCAGGAGAATGACCTGAGGTGTAAAGTTTCCTTTCTTTAACACCATGACAACAAAAGCTCAACAGGTCATATTCTAGACCCAAACTTTCAGTGCATAATATAAAGAAGTGGAAACTTTTAATCTACCTAAAACTTTCACCCATCAATCCTGTTTTTTAACCAGGATGCTGCCTAATAGGCAGCTCTGTAATGAAAGCTGTAAGTTGTGTGAGTATTTATTTTAAGTACATATTTACTGCTTGCCTCAGGGGAGAAAAAAAGAGTTTGCTCTATTGAGCTGACTGATCTTGGTGTATATTGAACTTGTCAAAGCTGAGGTTCTCTTTAAGCACCCACTAGTGTGTGGAATGAAACTTCTCCTGTACCTCTAGGGCTCTGCCTAGAGCCAGACCTGAGTGAGAGCTGTGTTTTGGGGACCTGTGTACCCTCAAAGAATCCTGTAGAACTGCAAAAAGATGTTTTCCTCCCCTTCAAAAAAAGCACATGGGCTGTGGAGTACTCATTTCCAGGCAGAGGAGCTGTGCTGTCTGGAGCAGAGGCAGCCTGGCTGTGGTCTGTGAGTCAGCTTTCTGCTGGAGCTGTGATGCTGTACACACTGCAGGGGACTGGAGGAGTTCCTCCAACTTCCCTTTCTAGCCTGGTAGTAGGATTGGGTATTTACATACTAACTTTTTTGTTAAATACTTCAAAAACATACCTATTGCTTCAGTTTTGTGAGCTGATTGTGTTTAATGTGTTTCCTTGATTAAATCCACCTGCTGTCCTAACGTGACAGTGCCTTCAGTTGTTTAGCACTTCATTTGCCCCACCACAAATGGTACAGATTGTCCCTGGAAACCAAAGAATTAGATTTTTTTTTGGTCTCATCTGACCCAGTGAGGGAACAGTTTTACAGAGTCAAGAAGCCTCAAGCAACAAGCTCAAGAAAACTTCAGAGTATGTCAATGTTTTCTTTTTTAAGCCACTTGAGAGTTATTAGTTTCAGCAAAATCAGCTGTGGTGTTGTACACCAGGATGAGATCAGACTTAGAACTTTTTGTTACCATTTTCAGAAAATAATATCATGTAATACATACTAGCCTTGAAATGTAGAAGTCTAACAAATTCTTTTGTAGGGATTTTAATTCTTCATGCCAGCTCCAAAGCCACCTATTATAAAAGCTTTTGTGTGCATTACTGCTTTGTGAACTCCTGAGTTTTAGAGCACAACTTGTCCCTGTCTTGCTTGATGGTTTATGAACCAACATTATGGCTCTGTTTGAATTTCAGGAGCTCCCTTAGCTGTAAATGAGTTATACTGATGGCATGGCTCTTTATTTTTAAATTACACATTCCTTATCTGCAGCATGTTTTCTCATTTCCCTTCTCCAGCCTTACAACTTCTTTTAATAGCTGGATTTCATCCCACCACTATTTATCTAGTCCTCAAAGATGTTGTTGTTGTCTGGAAGACTATTTCAATCCTCCTGGGTTACAAATATCTATTGACTTTGCCATTAACTGAAATAATTTCAGACTTTAGGATTTTGTGCTTACATCTGCCTAATTTTAGTTTATCCTGTTCTTGCTGCAGTCATCCTGCATCTTATATTTTTTGTTTTCCTTTCTCACAAGACTTTCTGAGTTGAGACCATCCTTCATAAGGTTTTAGCCTGATTTTAGTTCAGCCTAATGTTTGCCTTTGCACTATTTGATGTCCAAGACAGTTGTCTCTTGTCAGTTTTTTCCTAGATTCTTGTAGGCAATTTATTTCTAACCTTTCTTCTCCATCTAGATCTTCCCTCCCACCCTTCTTCACCTTGCTTATGATGCCGACTTCTTGGTTTGAAAATCTTCCCTGTTAGAAATTTCAAGTTTCTCTCCCTTTCACTCCCTGAGATCCTTGGACCTCAGGAAGTCATTTAGTTTACCAATTTTTTGGTCATTCTGAACATGAAAGCCAGACTTGCTTCTGTTTCTTCCCTTTTCTTTAGCTTATATGAAAACAACTTTATTTAGAGTTTGTTTTTTTACAGCTGTTCTTTATTCACTTCTTGCCATCCCTGTGTTTCGAGACTTTCTGTTCTTATTGCCCAGGCAATTTGCACTGATTGAAGAATTATTATATGTTATTATTCCAGTGGTTTCTATGTCTGCTGTGCTGGCTGGATCCTTTCTGCTGCCTAGCAGATTTAGCGAGGTTTTTTTCTTCTTGTTCTGTGCTCTCCCTTCATCTACAGTTGTGCTGGTTTGTGATTGTCCTTGTGCTGAATGAAAGGTAGAGGCATGCCTTAATTCCTGAAGTGATGCTGACACCTAAAGAGAGGGTCACACATCATTCACTGGAGGGGTTTTAGGGCTGGGCATAGAATTTGGTTCCCAGAGAAGCTGTGGCTGCCCCTGGATCCCTGAAAGTGTCTGAGGCCAGGCTTGGAGCAGCCTGGGGCAGTGGAAGGTGTCCCTGCCCATGGCAGGGGTGGCACTGGATGATCTGTAAGGTCCTTCCAACCCAAACGTTTCTCTGTTGAGATACAGGGTCCTCTCAAGCTCATTTCTGGCTCAGGCTGTGAACAGCTGAGGGGGAGTATTTGCTGTATAGCAAGCTGATGCTGTCTCTGTTGGCTCCCAGGGTGGTGCTCTTGCAGTCAAGGACTGCAATGTGCAATTCTGCAGTGGTTGCTCCAGAACCATAGCATAGTTCAGGTTGGAACAGACCTTTAAGATCATTAACCCAGCAGTGCCAAGCCACCACCAACCCATGCCCCAAGTGTCACATCCACCTGCCTTTTAAATCTCCCCAAGCCAACCTCTTCCAGTGCTTGACCACTCTTTCAGTGAATAAATTTCTGATTATCCCACCGGGCTGAGTCTTGAGGACATCCCAGCCCCTAACAAACTTCCATAGTCTGTGGGATTCACATTCTCTGAACCTGAGAGAAGCAGAGAAGAGAATGATCAAAACAATTCTTATCTCATTTGCTGCTCCTGTGTTGTGCCACAGCAGAATGCAATGTGGAGATTGTTTACCCACAGTGATGGGTTTTGTTTCCTTGGCCTGTCAGGGCCAAGTGTGTGCAGACCGTGGGTCAGCAGGCAGTCATGAGAATCTGTTGAGTGCAATTGGGTGCTTGTGCAGATTCAGTTTAGATGTAATATAATATAGAATAATAGAGTATAATAAAGTAATTAATTAGCCTTCTGATATCAATGGAGTCAGATGCATAATTTCTCCCGGACGTCGGGCAAAAATATCACCGATACTACTCCCGTAATTCTAAGTCTCCGGCCCTCTCGCAGTATTTAAAATGAATCGCCAGGCGGTTGTTTTAAACACACAGCGGTGCTTTGGAGGGAGAGCGCTGCCCGGGCCCGGGGCAGCCCCGGG
>NW_005054502.1:516907-517329 GCF_000277835.1 Geospiza fortis | reverse complement strand
CTGCCCAGGGCTGGCCGCACAGGTGCTCTGTCCGGGTGGTCGCTGCTCTCCTTTTCCTGTGCGAATCCAGCCCAGGTGCCTGATCCAGACTGATCTATTCAGGGCCTTGGGTTTCCTCCCCCTCCCCCTTAGCATTTTGGGTCAAGAAGTTGCCTGTGGACAGCAATTCTTAGAATTGCACCCGGAATTGTCTCCCTGCCTGTGCCTAAGCCTTGGGAGTGCCCAGGGCGCGGTGTGCCTCGCTGTTCAACAGTGAACTCCCGAAAGTAAAGTGAATAAGGATGGAAATGACTATTTTCAGCTGTAGGTGCCCGTGAGCTGCTGGTAGCAGCCGCCCCATCAAACAGCAGGGCTCGGAGGGGGGAGGTCTATCTCCTCCTTGGCTCCAGCAGAGGGTCGCTCCCTCCATCCCATCCCATCCC
>NW_005054502.1:502968-516283 GCF_000277835.1 Geospiza fortis | reverse complement strand
CGTGCGGGGGTCCCGCCGGGGCTAGGGCCGGGAGGGACTCGCTCCTGCCAAAGTTGCGTGTGGCAAGAGGTGACAGCATCGCCTTTATGGCAGCCTCCCCTTTATTCTGGGATTCGCGACGCGCGAGGTGTTTTTTGGTGGTTTGCGAGCCCCGGGCAGGAGTTGGCTCCTGCGGGATGTGGAGCGCGGGGGGGAGCCGCTGCCTGTCCCCTCCGGTCAGGGGAAGGGGTCTGGGCTTGCTCTGGGAAGTTTAGTGTCAGCTGTTTCAGCACTTGCATGTCACAGCTCCAGGAACTTTCTCGGGGGGCTCCTTCCCAATTGTCACTTTGTCTGTCGCTGATGTTTAGGAGTACTTTGCTCCCTGGCATGTGTACAGTAATAGTAGCCGGCTATTTTCCCACTCCTACGAGTTCCTTTAGGCATAGTTTGAATTACTTGAAGATGACAGGTGCTTATAGAGCTGGCTTTCTCCTCCTGTACTATTTTGTAGGTAATCCAAAGCTACATGGGTCTTGTTTGTCTCCTGGATCTTGCAATACATTAATTTTCTCACTGCAGTTTGTGCTCATGCTAAAAGATAAGCAGTTATAGCTTTCTTCTCTCTTGACTTAGGAAAAAAAAGTATTTTAAAACTACGTGTATGTTTGAGACGAGTAAAATTTCCCTGTGTTGTGTCACTTAACCCAGGGATACATCTCATTGACTTGGGCGTGCTGCAGGCACGAAACTAAGTTGAGTTCATCTCAAGCACAAGAAGGTTTTTGTGACTCGAAGCAGCAGCTCGGATGACTCTGTCTCGCTGTTTGAGAACAGCAGCAGTGGCGTGTCGGGGATGCTGAGCGCCGTGCCCACCTTCCCCCGACCCCCTGGGCTCAGGGACGGGGCTGGCTGGAGGTGTTGTCACCAGCCCGGCTGCCTTTGACACCACCGGGATCGTGTTTACATTGCTAGGCAACTGCACAAGGCACAGATTTATTAGAGAGGCTGGGAAATCTAACCTAGTTAAATAACTGCTTCCTTGAGTAAGCAATATGTGGAGCTATTTATTTCCCCCCCTTCTTTTCTCTCCCTTCCAACTGTTTTCGTGTTCTTGACACTTGTCATATCAATTGTGATTAGATCCCGGGCTTTTGATGAATCATTTAGCCAGATGCTTGGAAAGAAGAGTGTTCTGGGAAAATAGCAAAGTTTTAAGGGGGCAGAAGACACTTTGTATTTGAGGGAGATAATGTAATATGAGCTAAACGCATGAAAATTTAACATATTTCAATTATTTTTAGGAAAGCCATGAAATATTTTAATTATCAGTTCAGTGGAAATAGTAACTGTGAGGGTTTTAAAAAAAATCATTAGTATCCCCTTCTGCCTCCTATTTGAGTGTGCATCCTGCCATCCAAAGTAAGAGGCACTGATTTTAATAACTGTTTTCTGAACTGCTTGTAGTACTGAAATGAGGAGAAACCTTTCTACTCTTAAAATAAATATCTGCTGTGAAGTGTACTGGTCTGGACTGTGCCCCGTAGCTGATTTTTGGAATTTTTTTTGAACGGTAAAAAGCAAAATTTTGCAGGTGCACTTTGCCCCTGAAAATTCCGTGAAGTTTGGAGTGGCTCCAGTTAATGCCATCGGTGTCTTTCCACGTCTTCCATCAGGTGGTGCTCTCTCCATAACTTTTAGGATGCAAATACCTCCCGTCTCCGGTTATTTTTCAAAGACTACTGTGTTTATACAGCAGCCTTTTGTTAAACATCCCGAAAAATCACTGTGCAAGTTGTTGGCTGTTATTTTTTTTTTATTAAACTTATTTTCCTAAGTGTTCGCTGGACTAGGAAATAGGAAAGGCACAAGTCAAGAGGAAACATACTCAGTTCCTACTCGATTTGCACAGCTGCTGCTGCTTTGTGTTATTCCCAACTTAAAATTAGGAATACTACAAGGAGACAGCAGAATGCTCATGGTTCTTCCTTGGAATACCTCGTTTCATCCTGAGGGAGCTGGCTACCACTCATTTCTTTATGTAATTTCTCTATCTATTTATAACTCTTCTCCCCAGTAATTACTTCCCCTTCCCTGCAGTCTCTGTATTTATTTGTAACTCAACGTATGCTTTTCGAGGTTCTAAACCTTTTGTCAGCTCTAGGGTCAGCTGCTAATTTAAAAGCTTTGCTTTTCCGTGCCAGACACAGAAGTAGAACCAGGTGATGATAGCGGTACCCAGTTCTTTCAGGATTTTGGAACAGCATTACTTACAGGGAAGTTCTCCTGAAAGTCCGTGTGTGGTTTTTCTCCCACCAGAACATGTGGGGTATTCCTGCAGTTGCGGCACACTTTGCTATTGTCTGTTTTGTGAGGATTTTAGCAAAGCAGGGAGATAAATAGAGAGATTAAAGTCATTTGCAGCTGTGAAAAAGCATCCGGTGGGGAAAGTAGGACAGAAGGTTTACATGGGGGCTGTTGACCTGAACACCAGATTATTTAACACTTGTTTTTCTTCTGATGGCAGTGCTTAATTTAATTTTCCCCCTGTCCTGCTCCTTGCTTTGCTGGCAGAGCTCGAACTCTCCCAAGGGCTGCTGCCACATCGCGAACTTGCGGCAGCTGAGAGTTCATTACACAGGGCTCGTCCAGCCAGGAGAGAAGATGAAAAGGGAGCAAACTGCAAGGAGATTTTTTGGGGGAAGCCTTAATTTAGTAGGAGTTCATTTGCTCAGGTTTTGCTGTCAGTAAATTGGCGGTGAAAAACGGGCCTTTCTGAGCGAGCTGCTCTGTGTGGCAGTTGTTAACAATGCAGCCATTTAACTCAATAATCACTTTTCTCTCCCTCTGGGGAGCTGTTAGCGCCACAATTCCACTTTATTTTTATCCCCGGCTGGCTCGATTTGTTTTCTAATACATAAACAATTAATCCTAAGAAGGTGATGTTGTGAAACTGCCTCTTTCGACAGTGGCAACGAAAGGTCACTGTGTATAAAGGCGTTTGTGAATCTCTGAGGGATAATCCTTCTCTTTTACAAATGCAGAGCCCTTTTTAACCATCCACCCTCCCACAAGTCCCTGAGCTCTGCTTCTCTTGTTTAATTGTACTTTTAAAGTCTGTTATGCTCTGCGTGCAGGCCCACGTGCTCCAGGTTTCATTAATATTACAGGAATGATTTGGGGCACTTACTGTAGAATATTAAAGTATATTTTTTTTTTCAGAAGGCACCATCATCTGTTGCCATGGAAACCCGAATAGTAGTAAAGATGTAGGTCTGAGGCTTTGAACCTCGAAAGCCACGGACAAGGGTTGTTTCTTATAGGAACAATTACTTTTGTACATGAAATCCAGTTAAGTGGAGAGAAGAAAGAGAAATAAATTGATCTGTTCAGCATTGCTCTGACAATCCTCTTGAATAACATTCAGCACAGAAGGATCAGTGTCTCTGATTCTCTCTATGTGTATGGTGTGGGTTTTTTAAAGCTCATTATTTATCATAATAGTTGTTTTATGCCTCTGGTAATATTCATTGTGATTTTATAAGTGAGGTGCACGAATGTGTATTGGCAGGTATTGTTCTTTGCCTGAATGGGAAGCACTGACTGTACAATGGAGAGGTGTGCATTGGTACTTAAATATTTTGGCAACAGGCAAATTTGAGACTGATTTAACGTGGCCCTAATTAAGAAAAAGAATAAAAATAGCAGATGTTGTCTGAAATCCACCTACCAAAATCCGGTTGTATCCATGGGTTTGCTCAGTGATGAGAGTGATAACACTTCTGCTTTCCCACAGAAATCCTGCAGCCTGGTTGACATCCCCAGAAACCCTTACGGTGTTTGGGTGACGAGCAGCAGGATGTGTGTGTGTGTGCATTGCTATATAAAGCCCTCTGTCTTTCTAGAGAGACATCCCTTAATTTTTTATGGAAACTGCTGCAGTCTGTTTCCTCGGTGTCTTGTAAGGCACAGATTAAAAATGTAACTGAGCTTCCAAAAAAAAAAAGCTCATAGGAACATCCATAGATGAGACTTTCCTTACATGAATTTGAAATAGCAGCAGCATGCAGGGGTCACCCGCTGCTGTGAACAAGTTGTAGTCCAGGTTTCCATCTGTGAAGCAGGAAACCTTCTGTGTCTCCCCTTGCCTCAGTAGCAGAGGGCTCCACTCCCCTGAGGAAGGGCTCGTGGGTTGCCATTCCTTGGCTCTGTGCTCATATTCTTGATAAGAAGGTGCTATATGGCTTTCCTGGTATTTCTGGAACGTTTTATGGAGCAGCATTACTTGGCTCATTGAAGCCAATGTATTTGGCCTGGAGTCACTTTTTTTATAGCACTCACAGTTCCTAGTATTCTTATTTTTCTTTAGCTGGTGCTCTCCCTTTTTTGTGCTGGATGGTATTACTTGGATGTACCTTCATTTAGGTGGTCTCTGCTTATTTTTGAGACATCCTTACCTACCTCTTACCCTGCCACCTTCCTGGCCTGGTGCTCTCCCTTACTTTTGAATGTCATTCCAGGCAAAAACAGAGAAAAAGAGCAGGCACACAAAGGTGGTGGATGTTGTTGATGGCATCGGTGAGGACTTCTCACAGCCTGGTCCTATTTTTCTGTGCACTTGTCATTACATAACAAAAAAGGGTTCATTATTGTGAGCTCTAAAGATCATACATCTTCATGGTAAAGGAGACAATTACTGTCTTAATCAGACTATGCATCATTTAATCAGTCCTGCTTGTTTTTTAATATCCAATAAATACATCCCATCTATCACTGCAGTTCAGAGATGTCAAATGCTTTGTAAGCTGGATGGCAGGACATTGCACGTTCCAGAGGAAAATGCTGATAAGAAAGACATTTCAGCTAAAGAAAACAAGGATCTCTGGAGAAGGAAGGCTGTTAAGGTGTTGTTTTATGCCCCAGTTAAGGATGATGTAATTCGAGGAAGTCCTGGTAAAACAGGACAAGAAACCCCAGGAAGAAAGAACCTACTTAGTGCTTGGTCTCCTCTGGTTATCTTGTTTTCTTTTAAGTAGTGCTTGTAAATCAATCCAAGGCCAGTTGCTTGATTCCTTTTCTCCAGCAGGATCCCCCTGGGACTGCAGCCATGGGAATTCAAACCGACTTGGTGAATTCTGCTGCCGTTTGAAGCCGTGCTGCTCATGTAGTTGAAGAATGATTGAGCTGCTTATGAATTTTGGGAGGATGGGACCTGGCTCTTGTTCCTTGATATTTTTGAGTTCATCTCTCAGGAAGGCTGTGGGGTTTGACAGCTGATGATGTTGTGTGGGCACAGATCAGTGCTGCAGCCTGAGCAACCTCCGCTTACGCAAAGCTCTTTGTTCAGCCATGCTGCTCCCTTTGCGCTGGAAGTGCTCAAAGTGTCCCATATCTCATGTTTGCTTAGCTGAAACGGCTTCAGATCTGGCTTTACAGAGGAAACAGAGTTTATCACTTTTTTTTTCCACATATATCCTTGTCAATCTCAGCTTCGTTCCTGGTAGTGACTGTGTTGAATCACTGGGAAGCAGCTCCTGGCTGTGAATTCAGCTGTGGAGTGAAGGAGGGCTGCTCCACTCGTCTCTTCTGCAATGCTGTAAAGAACAACAAAATCAAGAGTATCACCACTTCAGCCAGAGTTTATCCATTTTTTTTTTTGGTTGAGAATCAATCCTTCCTCTTTTGAATTTGAAGAAAGTATCATTACCTGTGTGAGCAGAAGTAGGGCTTCAGGCTGTGCTGGGGATATTTTATTGGAATATTATGCTTTTGACTCCAGCACTGCTGAATTTGATGCTGCTACCTTAATCTGAACATGTGTGAATATTCTTCCCCTTAGGACTGACTCAAAGATCAGCCCTCAATAGCAGAGGGGAGAAAAGAAATCCTAAATAGGCAAATATACCAACTTTGAAGTGAGCTTTCAGGGTCTTTTATTTAATGACAAAGTGTGGAGTAGGTGATGGTAATGGTGCCACGTGGTTTTGTTTATTTGAGAAGATAATGATGATTTGTAGGAGTGAAAAGCCAGTGTGTGATTGTGACCAACTAGTAGAAGTAGGGCACAAAGCAGGGGAGGAAGAAGGGAATTAAAGCAATCTGACTGCTCTATAATGGGCCTTTCTTCCTTTAGAAATGTTTACTGGAAGTGCAGCAGCATTTGCTGGATAAGCAGAAGAGCACTTCTGTCAGCAGGATGGGAAGCTGCTGAGCTTGATGGTTCGTTTCTCCAGAAAAGGGATTTGCTGTCAACATGTACCCACTTAGGTGGGGGCAGCCCAAATCTCATTCTGCATTCCTAGGTGGGAATTCAGTGCTCTAATGGGAACAGTTGCTGCTGAAAGTGTAAAGTGCAGTGTATTTCTACCACAGTCAGTCATTTCTCAGGGAAATATTTTGTGGTTTTGATGTTTCTACAGAGGTGCGTAGCTGAGAGGTAGATTTAAAAAAAACCCAACGAGCTGAGGCAAGAGGCTGTCTGTGTAGCTCTGCTGCTGCTTTTGGCTGGTACCAAGAATTTTTACTAATTAGTTCTTAAGAAAAGCACCAAGATAAACAATAATGAGCTACTTCTGGTGTTTTTCATTCACGTTTAAAAGAGGTGATCTCTCTAGAAAGTCTGTTCTGTGCTTTCTCTGGTCTCTAGCTTGGGTGTGATTGTCAAGTGGCTGGGCAGAAGTGCTCGTGACCTTCTCATTGTTTCTCCTTGTTACCTTCTCACCCCAGAGAGGCAATTGCCAGTTTTGCAGTGGTACCAACTCCTCTCCTAACGAGTCTCTTTAATAGAAACTCCTTTTCCCCTCTTAATTGTTTATTAAACCTGAAGGGATGGCTTTGTTGTGTAGTACCTTTGGAATCCTTGAAGAGCCAACTGCTAAAGGCTTTAGAGGCACAAATTACTGGGGTTTTTGATACCCTGAAGAACGTTTTCTTTGCAGTTGTGTAAGGGGGAGACAGAGCAGCAGAAACGTGAGCAGTGCCACAGTCAAGCAAGAAGGGGGCAGCTGGCAGGATCCTGGTGTTTGGTGGGGTTAGTGAAGGAGAGGAAGGAGGATATGGTCAATTTATAGCAGCAGGAAGAGAAATAGGAAAGAGGACTTTGCCAGAACAGAAACAGTGAGGAAGCAGACATAAAATAGAGCTCTGAAGTGGGCTGCTGGATGCTCTCAGGCTGGGAGGGTGGCTGGCACTAACAGAATGCCCCTTTCTTTAAGCTAAATGTGCACTAAAGTCACTGTGAGATAGCTCATGGCTGCAAGTTTTGCTCCTTAGCCTGAAATGTGGGATACAGCACCTAGCTCTTGTCTTTAATTTCAGTGACTGAGTATCTCCCTTCACAAACTAAACCGATGTGAATATTTTGAATTTACCAGCAGCCCATTCTAGGTTTGCTTAGAAAAGCATCTATTTATCTGTTATATTTGCCAGTTGCTAATATTTTACGAGCCTTAACCCTGTCAGCAGCAGATCTCCCTGTTGCTCCTCCAGCTCAGCTGGTATCTCATAGCTCTCTCATGTGCTCACACGACAGTTGCACACTGTTTATTTCAGAAATGGGAAGGAATAAGCATGTGAGAGGAAAAGCCTGTTATATTTACACTCTGGCTGTCCCACAGTGGCTGATCAGTGTGGCATTCACATTCCCTGGACATGATTCCATTGACCATTTTTTTTCTCCTGGGAAGCTGAAGGGCACAGAGAGGCCTCAGAGAAAAGGAAAACAATTCTTATCTTATTTGCTTCTCCTGTGTTGTGCTCACACGTGCAATGGGTTTGGAGATTGTTTACCCACAGGTGATTGTTCCATTGCATTCTGCTGTGAGTTGTTTTCACTCTTTGGCCAATCAGGGCCAAGCTGTGTCAGGACTCTGGAGAGAGTCACCAGTTTTCATTATTATCTTTTTACCATTCACTAAGTATCCTTTCTGTATTCTTTAGTATAGTATTCTTTAATACAATAGAGTATTATAAAATAATAAATGAGCCTTCTGAGAACATGGAGTCCTCCTCATCATTCCTGCCTTCATCAGTGGCCCTGCACTTACAATAGATCAGGATTTTTTGGGTACCTCAGTGCCTCACTGGGCCTGGGTCAGAGCCTGTGCCAGACAGCCCAGATGTGCCTCAATTTGTGCAGCAGCAACCCTAATTAAACATCCAGGAGCCATCACCCACCTAAATAAAACCAGTCACTCATCTTTGCCCCTTCCCTTCAAAGATCTGGTTTTTAACCTTTCACTTGAGACAGATTTTTTGTGTTGCATTGCTGGCTCTGGCTGCACAGGGTGCAATCAGCTGATGGATTTGACTTTCAGATGGGTGGCTGAAAGCTCCTGTGGTCTGGCTGCTGTGCCAGCACTGACTCATTCCCTCTCTGGAAGGTGCCCTGGGGCCTCTGCTGCTCTCCTGCCTGGCAAGGCAGGTACAGAGAGCAGGGCTGGATGGCTGCCAGCATCCCCCTGGTTCCATGGCACTCCTGTGCACTTGGTCCTTGCCAGGGATGCTGCATTGCACCCACTGTTTCATTTTGGGAAGTGGGAATTTATTTGTATAAATTAAATCCAGACCCACTTGGACTTTCCTGTAAATACAACCTGAATAATTATTTTGTTGAAAAAAGCTGCTGTAAACCAGGCGCTTCCCCTCAGTTTTTGAGGTTCAAACATTCCATCAGGGAGGATGAATCCATGTGATCTAGTAAAAAATAATAGGTTTCAAAAAAAAAAAAGAAAAAAATTTCTCATTTTAAAAGAGATTTTTGCTATGCAAATGTTGGTCAAAACATTTCCCCAGCTTCCTGAATAAATTTTTTGTTGGCGATAGGGTTTCCTACGCAAACAGTAAATATTTTTATGATTAAAACATGGGAGATGGTGTATGTACTAACAGCTATCAGCACGTGGTAGGAATGATCAGAGAAGTGGAAAGCTTGGAAATAAACACAGTGTCTCTGTTGGCACAGGGATAACCCTGGAGACTGCCAAGGCCAGAGCCTGCAAAAATAAGAAAGTATAATTAATTGTCCTTAAATGAACTTACCAAGCAAAAATAACCCTTTTAAAGTAAACGCTCAACTTTGCATCTTTTATTATAAAGCTTTTCTATTTGCCAAAGATTTCCGTGTTCTATAATGTGTTTATTAAGTTTTCTGTGCATATTTATTGTAAAGAAAATTAGCATAAGGAGTACAGCTGCACTGGACATCTGCTTTACCCTTGCACTTTGATTTTCTAGTAATAATACAAAGCCATTTCTGATAATGGCTAGGAAGTAATGTTTTGGAATGCTGCTTGGTGATTTCTGAAGGTCACTTGGCAGTTGTCTATATTGAATCACTCCTGGGTTTTGGTGTGATTTTTTGGTGTGGGATTTTTTTGATGGTGTGGTTTTTTGCTTGTTTGTTTTTGTTTAGTTTTTGTTTTTTGTTTTGCTTGAATTTTTAAAGAGGTTTTGCTTCCATGCTGATGGAGCTGCTACTGCTAACAGAATGCCCAGGAAATGAGTGTTTCAGTAAAAGAAATATTAAATTTCCTTGTGTCCTTTAGTGGTCACTGTGGTCAATTCCCAATGGTCACTGAATTCAGGGTGACTTGCAGGTATTTAAAACATGAAACAGCAGCAGCATTAACAATACATAAACCCCAAACTTGTATCATGCTGCTTGCCAAGTGTAATTCATGCTAGAATTGCTGGAGAGAATACAGGAGAGTGTTTGGATTATCCACTTTGGATTACCCACAGAGTTCTTCCTCATAGGGGATAGCAGAGGGATCACTCATCACATTCAGACTTCAGATATTTCTATTAAAATTGAGAACATTCAGAAGTAGTTCATTTGTAAGTTTTTGCTTGGTGATGGTAAACTTTCAAATTTTCAGTTCTTAAAGAAAATGTTGGCGTTGAGCGTCTCAAACAGAAATTTAGCAGAAATCCTGAGTAGTATTACAATGTAAATGCAGAGTGAAGGTGTATACAAAGTGATTTTTGAGTGGAGGAGAGAAATCTGGGGGTGATTAATGCTGATATTTTTGAGAGGCCTGACTGGCAATTGGTGGCATATTTGCATCAAACTGAACGTGGGCTTGAAAAGCAGCAAGTGCACTAAGGGCAGAATGTGCCACCTGCTGTGTTTGTATTTTAAAAAGTATATATCAGGATGTTTTTTCTGCCTGGAATATTCCCCCTGAGCATCCTCTTATTTCCAGGAGTGACAAATTAACATATTGAGAGTACACACAAGTGACAGCAATTTCTCCTCTTTGAAGAGAGATTTACAGTATCTAAATCCATTTAATTTCTGGATCTCTAACTGAGAATGGAGCTGTGAAGAGGAGAGTACCTCAGAGGGAAGGAAGGGGAATAAGGGAGAAATATTTAATGTACAGTGAAAGGAATAGAATGAGATAAAAACAAGCAAATAATTACTTTGGGCAATATCAAAATCTTGCTGCAGATCAGTGAAGCTGTGGAACTGTGTCCCAGAGGAAATGGTGGGAGCTCTGTCTGAGTCACTTTAATTTAGACAGGACAAAAAATTGAACAATCCACTGCAGGCTTTTTTTCCTCTAAAACTTCTGACTTTATTATAATGCTGTTGAAGAGGGAACAGAAGAGGAGGTAGAGTGAGGAAAAAAAAAAGTGATGATGCTGTATTTAGCATAAGTGATAACACATACTAATGCTTCTCTGCTGTTTCTTAATTAATCTGATTATCTGTTAAATATCAACAACATCGTGGTGAAGGCAAGATTGTATCATCTGCCCCTTCAAATCCCTCTCACCCCCAAATCTGCATTTAGACCTTATCTAACTTGGGGGCAAATAGTGAGTGTGGGATTAAAAACCCCAACCAGCAGAGCACACCACAAACAAACAAACAACCCCACAAAAAACCTCAGCCAAAGCCCCCAAGCAAACAGAAAAGCAGCCCAAACAAAACCCAATTAGAAGTGCAATAAATATGATTTGTAGGTGCTGAAGAAGCACATAATGTACCAGTCAGAGAGAGGAGGAGTGTTAGGCATGTGATGCTTTTATTTCTGTAGCAGAATTCCTGAGTGCTCGTGGGTGAATTGTTGGAGAGCTGAGGCAGGGGAGCATCAGCTCTTACCCTGGGGGGCTGAGGTGGGGCCCCAAAAAGGGCTTTAGGTGTCACATCACACCTGTGTGAGGGGTGCATGCAGGACCCTGAGCACCCTAAAAATCCCTGAGCTGCCAATGGGGAACGTGAAAAATGGGTATTTTATGATTGGCTTTTTGCAAATATTAAAATGAATATTATATGTGTTGTGTTAGAAAGTTATGCTGTATTAATTTTCTTAAGTAGTGTGTTAAATACAGTTTTAGGTTATAACAAAATGTTAAAATAGAAACTATGCTATGTAGGATACTTTTTTAAAGAGAGGACTCCAATATAGCAGCCATAGGACACCTAAATCTTTCAAAGAAAGAGAATTTATTGCTCCATTATCGAGTTCTTCCCACCTTGCTCAGCTCTGAAGACCCCGTCAGGATTCAGAGGAAGAAGCTGACACTGACCAGACAGAATCCTGTGTTTGAATGGAATTTATGCATCATGTGTGAGGTGTATGAATATGCAACAGGCTGCTGCTTTTAAGGGTTAATCCTCTGTTAACGTGGGTCCTTTTTCGAGCTTATTTTGCCCAGAAAGAGGTACCTGGACTGTTTTTACTCTTTGTTGTTATTTTCTCATATTGTCCTAAATCCAAATTGTCCAAATTATTATTACTCTAATTGTAATACTATTTTTATAACCATTTTATTACTATTAAACTTTTAAAATTCTAAAAACAAGTGATTGGCGTTTTTCACAGGGAACATCACATTATGTTAACATGGGTTAATCCTCAATCTTTGAGTGCCTGAAAGAGACAGGGTTGAACACAGAGCTCTGAGGAGGTGTGGTGAGGGTGTCTGAATGCTGGTGAAAGTCCAGAAATTCTATAGCTGTGGAGAAACCTGAGAGGAAATTAATAATTCTCTCTGTGGAGCTCAGTTTGCATAGTGTGCAGTAAATAATGCATGGGCCCACGGAGCTAACAGTAAGAATAAAACAAAATATTGAGTAGCTGCCCCTCCAGTCAGGGCCATCCATCTTTTGCATAACCAACTGAAGGTCCCGTGGCAGAAGTGTGTGCTCAGGTGATTTTTTTCAGTCAAACCTGCAAGAAGATTGGCACAGGGTTTTGTGGATTACCTTCTACTAGTGCAGCTAAGACCCTTGGGAAAACTTGATTATTTATTGATGTTAATATTTCTCTTTTCTTAGTGTGCCTTTGTGACAGGCAAGCCCATCACCTGAGTGGTCAGGAATTTGTGAACTTCTCTTTTTGGCTGTATGAATGTACAGGGGGAGTTTGCTGCTCTCTGTGTAACTCTGCAACACCCTCAACTCTTTTTGTATCCCCCCAGAGTTGATAAAGCAGGGAAATGAACAGAAGTTTGGGGATTTGGGCAGAGTAAAGTGCTTTTCCAGTCTAAACAATTTGTGGTTCTATGTAGAGAAAGGAGCTCTTGACAAGCCACGGGAATTTAAGGGAAGTGTGTTGGAATTAATAGATTTGCTTTTTGCTGTCACAGATTTAAATTCCACTGGCACCTAATTCATGCAGGAAGGCAGAGCTGTCACTTCTCAGGCTCTGTCTGTGTCAGGATGGTGACTTAGATAATTGCTCAGAACTAGACGGCACTGGAAATTTTTCTTTTATGAGAATTCAGGACAAAATAGGAGCCTGGAAACTTAACCTGTATTGTATTGATAGTACATGTCCTTAGAGCTGTGCAGGCAGCTCCTCTGTGAGGGGATCATGAAAGGCTACCAGGAATTTTACTGTGGCTTAGACTTGCAAGGAGGCAGTTGGACTGCAATGAATTGGGATTTGAGCCTTTATGGGTTTGTTTAAATTTGTATTTGCTACATGGCGCCACTCATACTTCTTGTTTGAACCAAAATCAGCATCATGTACACAATTAAGGTCACCCTGTGCTTCACTGGAGTATAGAAAGCTGGGTGGGGAAACCAGTGCTGTTGCAATTAAATGGAATCATTTGAATGCCATTAAAGACAAAAAGGAGGAGAGAAAACACTGTTATTTATCAGTCAACTTGAGGGAATTAATGTCTCCTGAAAATTAGCTTCAACCCTGTTTTTTTGCTATTGTTCTCAGCATTGATATTACCATAGAGTTAAAGAGAACAAATTATAATGAGTTTTTTCAAAACTTTCCTTTTTCTTCATGCCCCGAGGCTTCCAATCCGTTTTCCTTACTCTGCTCTCTCCTTTTGCAAGGCATTTAGTGGCAGTTCATTTCTGCCGTGC
>NW_005054502.1:480010-502956 GCF_000277835.1 Geospiza fortis | reverse complement strand
ATCCATGTTAAATGATATTCTAGGAATTTATAGTGGCACAGCAGCAGGTGTTTGTCTGTGTGCTCATAGGATATGCCCAGTAAATCTGCAGATCCTTTCCTGTTCTGAGGCTGTCAGAGTGATTGGAGTTATTTAGGAAACTTCTAGATTTTCCACTGTGACAACTCTGTTAAGAGACGTAAAAAAGGTAAAAGATAGCAGTAGTTAAAAATGTGAAAAAAGCCAATCAGTTGTTTTTAAAATTTTAAAAGTTTAATAGTAATAAAATGGTTATAAAAAATAGTAATACCATTAGAGTAATAATAATTTGGACAAATTGAATTAGGACAATATGAGACAATAGAGACAAAGAATTACAGACAGTCCGGTACCTTTTTCTGGGCAGCATGAACCCGAAAAAGGACCCACGTTAACAGAGGATTAACCCTTAAAAGCAACAGCCTGTTGCATATTCATACACCTCATCCATGATGCATAAATTCCCTTCAAACACAGGATTCTGTCTGGTCAGTGTCAGCTTCTTCCTCTGAATCCTAACAGCGCCTTCGAGGTGGGAAGTTCATTTCTTCTGATAAGAGGGCAATAAATTCTTTTTCTCTGAAAGATTCAGGTGTCCTGTGGCTGCTATCTCAGTGCGAGTCCTTTCTTTAAAAAAAGTATCCTACATAGCATCGTTTCTATTTTAACAATTTTTATAACCTAAAACTATATTTAATACACTACTTAGAATTAATACAGCATAACTTTCTAATGCAACACATATAATATTCATTTTAATATTTGCGAAAAGCCAATCATAAAATACGCATTTTTCCCAAAAATGTTTTAGCAGATTTTTCTTAGTCTTTGGTCTTGAGTTTGAGTTTCGCCCCATGTTTTTTTGATGGAGGGATGAGAGGAGAATGGTGGCTAATGCCGAGCTGCTGGTGCAGGGAGGGAAGCTCTGCTTGAGGGGATCTTCCTGTGCTGCTGGGCTTTGCTTTTCTCCTCCTTGGGCTCATCCCTCCCATCCCCTCGTGCCTGCCAGAGGCTGCAGCCTGCTGGAGAGCTCTGTTGAGAATGCAGTGCTCACCAAGGATCTTGAAACCTCTGAAAAGTCCAGCAGGACCAGGGCAGAGATTGTCCCCCTGTGCTGGGCACTGGTGAGACCCCACCTTGAATCCTGGGGTCGGTTCTGGGGCCTCGTGGCAAAGATCTGGAAGGGCTGGAGAGTGTCCAGGGAAGGGTCTGGAGCACCAGGAGGGGCTGAGGGAGCTGGGAAAGGGCTCAGCCTGGAGAAAAGGAGGCTCAGGGGGGACCTTGTGGCTCTGCACAGCTCCTGACAGGAGGGGACAGCCCCAGGTTGGGCTCTGCTCCCAGGGAACAGGGACAGGAGGGGAGGGAACGCCCTCAGGCTGGGCCAGGGGAGGTTTAGTCTAGAGATTTAGGAAAATTTCCTCATGGAAAAGGTTGTCAAACACTGGCACAGCTGCCCAGGGCAGTGGTGGAGTCACAATTCATGAGGGAAATTAAAAGGTGTGTGGATGTGGCATTTGGGGCCGTGGTTTAGAGGTGGCTTGGTCAGTGCTGGGTTAACAGCCTGACTCAATGATTTTAGAGGTATTTTCCAGCCTAAACAATTCCATGATTCAGCACTGTGGGAGAAGCTTGTGGCAAGTTGCAAAAATGTGGGAGAAGCATGGTGGGGTTAAGAAGTTTGCTTTTTGCAAAATTGCACTTTTCTCTTTGTCATGGAGAGACATTCCAGTGGCATGGAATTCATGCAGGAGGACAGGGCTGCCACTTCTTAGCCTGTCTGTCAGAACAGGAGTTGAGCTAATTGTTCAGGAATAGATGGAACTTGGAATTTCTCTTTTATGGGAACTCAGTACGAAATAAAAGCCTGGAAACTTAAACTGCAGTTTACTGGCAGTACTTGTCCTTAGGAGGCAGTAATAAAAGAGTACAAAGTAATGGAAGCAGGAATTGCATCTCCCAGCTAAATATTTATGTATGAATTGACCTTGGCTCTTTCTACTCCCTTCCTTGCACTTTAATATTTTAAAGAGGAAGTAAATACCAATGAAAAATTATTTGTTGTATTGAATACTGTTCCCCTGGATACCTCTCATCAGATGATAACTTTGATTCCAAAGATATTAGGGAGGAGGAAAATGTTTATGTTGCTGTTTTACAGCAAGGCAAATCGAGTACAAGAACATTATCTGTAATATATGAGTAATTGCACAAGGAAATGATTTAAAGAAAATGTATTTAAAGATGAACATGAATCAAGGTTCCCCTCCCCCAGCTCCTTATGATACTGCACTGTTAATTAATTCTTTCAGACTAAAGGATATCACAGCTCTCTGTCTGCTCCTGGCTTACCAGGAAAATCAAAGTACTCTGACTCACCACACTTGTATTTGGTAATCTCACAGGTGAGAATGAAATCTTGCCTTTTTTAGCTGACTTCAGCTTTCCTTGGGGGCAAAGTAGCGCAGTGAATGTTGCACTGAAATCGTGCAGTCTGTGAGAGCTGGGCTCCCTTCACAGCACTCTTCATGCTCCCAGGAATTGCTGCACTGGGGATGCTCCATCAGGGAGCAGGTGGAGTTTGGTGCTGTGCTTAATGTTATTGTCCTATTTTTTGAAAAATACCTCTGTTAGGATTTTTACTCTTGGGAAGCTGAGAAGCCTCAGAGAAAATTAAAACAATAATTATTTGATTGCTTCTCTTGTGTTTTGTTGCTTTAGAATGTGGTTGGAGATTGTTTATTCAACATGTGAATTGCTTTTACTTAATGACCAATCACAGTCCAGCTGTGTCAGGACTCTGGAAGGAGCCACAAGTTTTTCATTATTGTCTTTTAGCCTTCTGTCTGTATCCTTTCTCTATTCTTTAGTATAGTTTAGTATAGCATTCTTAAATATAAGATAATAAACTAGCCTTCCAAGAACATGAAGTCAGATTCATCATTTCCTTCCTGCCATGGGAGACCCCAAAAATACCACGTGCTTAGATCAGGGATTTGGAGGCTCAGCTTCCCTGTTCCAAACTCTGTCCCCATCTTGTTTGATAACCTTGAGCAAGTGAATTTTTTCCATGTTTCACATAAGTCTGTTGTAAGGGGCATCCTTGTTTCTTTTCTATCTCTCAGGAGTTTGAGGGTGCTTAGTGAACACTGGGGAATTATTTGAGGATCTCCTGATAGAAGATGCCACAGGGGTGTGTGTTTTCAGGTTGGCTCCTATTTCTCAGTAGTATCAAAGGATAACTTCTCAAGAAGGTTTGTTTAGATCTTGGCTGTCATCCATGAACATGTGTTCAATACAATCAGTGGAGTTACTTCTTGTTCACCTTCCAAAAACCTCAGGAACACTGAGTGGTGCCAGTACTTCCTTGGAGGAAGAGATCATGGAATCATGGAATGGTTTGGGTTGGAAGGGACCTTAAAGACATCTCATCCCACCCCTGCCATGGGCAGGGTCACCTTCCACTGTCCCAGGCTGCTCCCAGCCCTGTCCAGCCTGGCCTTGGGCACTGGCAGGGATCCAGGGGCATCCACAGCTTCTCTGGGCATCTCCTTCATTCCTTCCCATGGACATGGATAACCCAATGCACCTTCCTGAGGCTGAGCTCTCCTTTTGTGTCAGGTGCTCCAATCCCTTCATTATTGTTGCCTCCTGCTGGATTTGCACCAGGACATCATGTAATAATTGTGTCTGTGTGTCTGTTTTAATCCTCTCTGCACAGATCAACCCTAATGCAAAGCCTGTTTGTACTGTCACATTTTCCTCTGTGTGTATTTTACACGTACGTGTATATTTTAGGATTTATTTGGAGGTAGCTGATGCACAGGGTAGGATTTCCCAGGTGATTCTTGCTTGATTAAATTTCAGTGTGTGCTTGCTCAAATATTTGGCTTTGCTGAATAAATTGGTGTATTATGTTCATCTTGATTTACTGTCTCAGTGCTGTCCACTTGGTACAGAAAGCTAATAATCAGAGTGTCAGCAGCTGTTATATTTTCATTTAAGGGAAAACATACTAATTCTTTTTGAGACAATATACAAGAGGAGAGATTTATTTTTTGTGTCACACTGACTTGTCTATAATTTTTTTTTGCTAGAAGCTGAGTTGTTTTTTTTTTAAGAGCTTCTTGAACAATTTATTTGGTTCTTTTGGAAAGCTGAAGATGCTTCTAGTACTTGGCCTCATTATAGTGTGGATATCCCTGCTGTGTTGTGACTTGGATTCTAGGACTAAACCTAGCTTAGAAGCAAGCTTAAAGTGTGTTTTAATTTTGTAAATTAATAAAAAAAAACAAGTCAGCTTTGTCTCCTGTGGTGTGTTGGGTGGGCTGGGGCGGTTTGTGGTTTAACTCACATTCATAGGGAGTGGTGCCACCAAGTGTAGTGCTGCATATTTGACACCTCCAAAATCCCTTTTCTGCCAGCACTCTCTTTAAGACTTATTTTTGCATTTGATCGCATCTTAATATAGCAGAGCAGCCTTTGTGGGAGAAAGAGGGTTGTTTCTTTTTTCATTGATGGAGCTGCAGTAGAGAGAGCTCTCAGTGGAGGCAGACTCTGCTGTGCTGTGGGTAAGGTCTGTGTGCCCAAACCACCCTGGTTAGTCTGGCTTTGCTCCTGTGGCTCCACTGGCACCTCAGACCCATTACAGGTTTGACAGTGCTGCTGTCTGTCTGCTTGGAGCAGTCTTGTTAAATTTAATGATTTCTGAAATCTTCCCCTGCCTGCCTGTGGTAGTGTGTGAACTGCAAGCACTGCAAGTATTCCTGGAAGCAGGTTTTTTAAATGAGAGTATTTTAAATGTGTGCATTAAACAAGGCAAGAGAGAGCTCCTCTGCTCTGAACCCCCCTGTTTGGGTGAGGAAAGATGTGGGCATTTATCTGGACTTGTACACATCCACGAGCTCAGCAGCATGGTTGGTGTAGCTCTCATCTTGCCTGAGTCTGAAGGAACTCCTGAATTGTTTTTAACAGATGGGAAAGGATGCTTTAGGATGAGACTTTGGTGTCTGAGCTATTCCTGAGGCTCCTGTGGCTGCAGAGAGCCTTTGGTTCATGTTGCAGAGTCCCCAAGGAGACAGGGTGAGCCTCAGTCCTGTCTGTGGCTGTGCAAGTGGGGGCAAAAATAGCTCATTTACCTCTATCCCAGCAGGGTTAGCAAGACAGGAAGAAAATGTGTCAGTTTTCACTGTATTCTTGCAGCATTACTTACTTTTTTGGGGGAAATCTTCAAGTTTTATATTACACGATGTAGGAATTGCAATGGAGTATTTTATTGATGAGTGAAATCAAAATCAATACTCCAACACTTGTTGAGGAGCAATCTTTGGCAGAAAGCATGGAAGCTCTGCCTCAGTTCAGAACAAAACATTACTTTGGAATGAACAATTAAAATCTATTGATTTTTAACTTGGAGGTATTAAAGTAAGGAAGTTTAGTGTCAGCTGCTAAATTGCTTTCTTTTAGCACTGTTTCCTCATCCAGATAAAGCCTTGCATGTAGAGCTGACTGCTTTTTCCCTTTCCCCCTGGCACCTTCCTCCAAATCTCTTTCCACATCTGTGCTGAGCTGTGGATAAGCACAGGCTGAAAATTGTCAGAATTACCAATGGGAGTAGAAATATTTCTGAATTGGGTTGTAAAACAAGTGTTTTTGTGAAACCTCTGCTGGCTTTGGGAACCAGGTGAACTTTGGAGGATGTTTTTCAGGTTTCCCTGCTCCATGTGCATCCCATCCCTGTCCTGTGCATTTTGTACTGGGGGAAAATGCTAAGTTGTGAATTCTCTCCCAAACCAGACATTGAGTCAAATGATTCTCTTGGGGTTTTTCTATGAGTTAAAGGATACCAATCTGCACAAAATCTCTCCACACAAGCTGGTGATTCTTAGCAAAGCTGGGAAATAACCCCCTTTTTCCCACAAATCCATGTGGCAAATATTTTATCTCCAAAAAAGAAACTATATGAACAAATTTTACGTCTTGGGGTTGATTTCATCTTCCTCCTCCCCTCATTTTTTAGAGCTTGAAACTCAAAATAATGTAGCTACCTGTAATTCAAACAGTCTGCTCTGCACTTTTTTTATTTGACTCTAAATTTGTAGATTTTTATGTCTGTTTTGCAGCCTTAAAGATTCAAGATTATGTATTTATATCCACTTGTGCACATATTCTTATGCAGAAGAGGGGACAGAGGCTTCAAGGGGGGCCTTGAAGGCAGTTCTGTTAATTCTAACAAAGCTGGAAAGTTGATTAGCAATCCCATAAGCAAATGTTGTGGTTTTGTTTTGTTTGAATTTCTCTGCTGTTAATAATTAAAGGTAAATTACAGCGTTTCAAAAAAAAAAGTTTGTGGAAAGATTGTAATTTGCATATATGGGCCAAAGTCTTCTCAGGTAGCAAAGTCTTCCAGTTTACCAAGAAGGATGCTTAAGGAAAGGCTTGGGGAGGAGATGAATTTTTAGATTTGAGAAGAAAAAACCTGGGTTTCTGACATATCTGACTTTCATTGATGCTGCTCACAGATAAAATACAAGCAGCACAATTTTGCCTGTGCCTTCAGCCGTATGGAGAGACATGAAAGCATTCTTTGAATTGATGTGAAGGTTTGTGCATTAACAGCTGAGCAGCTGTGCTCAGGGATCTGCTTCAAAGCCCACATGTGGGAAAGCTCCTGGGCACTCCTTGGAGCTGATCCACCTCCTCCTTCCAGCTTTGTTGGACAGAAGAGTCTGAGGGTTTTTAAGTGATCTTTGTGAGTGTGGCATCTGTGTTTGCAGCCCTCTGACAGGATTATTACCCACACTTCAGCTGGCAGAGGGTTCCCCTCCAGGAGGGGAAGGGGCTCAGCTCAAGTCCCAGCAGGGACAGGGACCTTGACCTTGCTCTGCTCCGATTGAGGATCCTGGTGCTCTGTCAATATTTGGTGGTTCTGCTCCTCATCTGTTGGAATATTGCCCTTCTCAGGAAAGCAAACATTTGCTCTTCCCTCATTTTAATAGTGGGCTGTCAGAGAAAGGTGGTGATTACTGCTTCATACCAGGGGTCTGAAAGGCATCTGAGTGCTGCTGGTTTGTTTTTCTTAAATGCCGACTTGTTTTTCTGCTTGGATTGCTGAAAATAATGTGTGTGTGTGTAGCTGTTCTGTACCATGTGCAGATGGAGGCCCTGACTAACTGTGAGGTTTGAGGAGTATCTTGGCCCTGAATTAGGAGGGTTAATCACATGTAGGAAGTTATTCCTGTAGTTCCACTTTTGCCAAATGTAAAGCTTCTCTGGCACATGCAGTATCATATTTGGGCTGATGTCCAAAAAATAAAAAAATGGTCAATAAGGATTGCCAGTTACTCTGGCAAGGAACCAATTATCCCATTCTGTTTCCATCCCTCTGTGCACATGTCAATAAATAATCACTCACCCGTGATCCCAATCAACTCTCTGAATAAACATATGTGTGCTGAAAGCTTGGAAACTCTGAGTGGTAGCAAATATCAAAATGCCTTTACTCATTTGGATTTCTTTCCATCTGTTAAAATACCCATTGAGGCTTTAAATTGTTTGATTACACTTAAGGTTGACTATGGAAAATCAGTTGCACATTGCATGGACTGATCCATATTGACACAAATACTCATGCCCTGTGTGAGCTGTGTAACAGCACTGGGAGAGTGTCTCAGTGCTGAATAATGGGATGCTGTGCTGCAGTAATGGGATTTCTGTCCATTTTAGAGCTTCTCAACTTTGAAAGTTGTACAAAATGACTTTGCAGTTGTCCTTGTTTGTGAGATTTATAATAAGCTGTTCTGCATGTCAATTCTCCAGGCTCGAGACTTTGAGATAAATCCAATACTAGAAGAATTATTTTATAAACAGTCAATAGTATAGTAATGGATGCTGATAGAGATATTTTTGAGGCTGGAATGGTTCTAGTGGTAGTTGTGTGGGCAGCATGTTCCCAGTGCTGCCTGTGCATTGCCCAGCCTGCAGTGATGCTCTGGAGTAATGCTGACTCTGACTTTGGTCCATATCACCTGCAGCAGGCAGCAGCAGATGGGCTCCAGGGCTCTGGAGAAGAGAGAAGCTCTGTGGCTGAATGACTTCAAACTGAAGCAGCATTTCTATTTTTCCATGTGCATGCCCTGTACTGCAGGAACATTCAGGGGAAGCTGTGGTGACAGCAGTGTGGGTGTTTGCAGGGAGCCCTTGTCCTGGGTCACTGTGGCATTCACATTTCCTAGAAAAATCCCTTCACTCAGGGTTTTCTCTTGGGAAGCTGAGAAGCCTCAGAGAAAAGGAAAACAATTCTTATCTCATTTGCTTCTCCTGTGTTGTGCTCACATGTGCAATGTGTTTGGAGATTGTTTACCCACAGGTGATTGTTCCATTGCATTCTGCTGGGAGTTGTTTTCACTCTTTGGCCAATCAGGGCCAAGCTGTGTCAGGACTCTGGGGACAGTCACCAGTTTTCATTATTATCTTTTTAGCATTCAGTAAGTATCCTTTCTGTATTCTTTAGTATAGTATAGTATTCTTTAATATAATATAGTATCATAAAGTAATGCATGAGCCTTCTGAGAACATGGAGTGAGATTCATCATTCCTGCCTTCGTCTGGAGGCAGCACAAATACAACAGTTCACCCCTGCTGCACACACACAGAACCACCAGGCAGGGAGAGACCTTCAAGACCATCGAGTCCAACGTGCTGGGACACCAAACACTGCCACACAGCTTTAGTGTTGGTGACAAGATTTCCTTTGAGTGTCTCTTTAGTTTAGGAATCAACACGTGGATGTTGGGAGAGTACGAGGCTGAGGCTCTGGAGGCTGAGGCTGAAGTTTGCCAGGACCACAACTGAATGTTAAATGTAAATGCAGGGCTGCAGATGGCATCCTTGGGTTTCAGGCATGTGAATTCAAGCTGCTGCTGAGCTGGGTTTGAATTCTCTGCCACCATGGAAAAGCTGAAGCTGCACGAGTTGGACCTTGGGTTTGTCTTTGTTCAGAGGAGAACAGATTGCTCATTTTATGACTGACAGCATTTTGCACTGAAAAAACCTCAAGTTCTCACAAAGTTCCAGGTGCAAGGTGCCTGGGCTGTGACAGATTTTTCCTGTCTTATTGCTTTGTTTACTTGATTGCAGCCATGTTGTATGTCATGCATCAGTAATCCTTTAATTTGTAATGATCCTGCACTTCCATGAACTTTCTATGCTCAACCAAACAAAACCTGTCTCCTTTTAAAAAGAAACTTCTACTTTCTATTGATTCTCTCAGAAAAAAAAAGGTACATAAATAGTAGTATTCTACCTATTTGCATTTAGTTCTTTCTGTTGGATATGTTGTTTTTTTTCAGTCCTGTTGCTGGGAAGCATTAGCAGCTGTTTCTCCTGGCATGTGCTGTTTAGTACAGTATGACACCATCAATTAGTAAACCTTTTACTGGGATGAATAAAAATATTAAATATGAGAGTTACAATATCCTGATTTGATGCTGTCTTGAATGTAGTGAAATTCTCTTCCATGCTGCACCACAAGTTAGCCATTGATACTTATTTTACTGTCTTTTCTAAAGCTTATATAATTGAGCTAAGTTAATCTAAATCAATAATTTGAGATTGTGTAAAGTAGAAATTTCTGTGGTGTAAAAATGAGAAGGGGGCTGAGGCTCCTGTGGTCTAGCCCAAACCCCTTGGATTTACATTGTGCTGCTACTCAAAGATAATTTCCTACAATTTACAGCTGTGTTTAGACCCTGATCTCAATGTTAAGGAAGTTCAGCTCACTTGACTTCAGTAGGAGTGAGCTTGTATATGTAGGTTCTATGCAAAGTGAGTAATATTTATCAAACGGGTTATTCAAGGCTCGTGTTTATGTATGGTGCTTCCCCTGATGCTCTCTTTTGGGGACCTCCCTATTTCTCCCTATTTCAATTCATCTGGAGCTCCTGCCTGTGCAGAATTGAAGTTATTTGAGAATAGCCTGGCTGTTTGCAGGTGCTCTCTGCAGACTGGGTTTTGCCTGAGCTGCAGAACCTTTTGATCTGCATGGCACAGGACACACTTTTCACTCCTCTGTGAAGCTGCAAAACATCAACTTTAACCGTGCCCTGCTGTGCTGCCAGAGCTGTGCAAGGGATCCCTGTGAAGGAGCCCTGCTCCCAGCACCTCTGTGCAGCCAAGGCACAGCTCAATCCCACCCAGGCAGAGACAATGCATTTAAACTCTATTTTCTTGTAAAGAATAATTAATTTTTAATGCCTGGAGTCTGAGAACTGGTGTTCAAGTCAGACTTCATCACAGGGCACAATTGTTTCTCCTCTGGTACAAGGGGTGTGTAAGGGCACAAATATCAGGTGACAAATGTTGATTCCTTAATACACCAAAAACCTTCTCAGTTTTTGCTCTGTTTTTTCTACAGTAAAAACCTTCCACACAACAGAATTTGAGAGTAATAATTTGTAGAAACAACTTTCTTGTATTGGAAGAAGCTAGCAGGGGGGCTAGATTTGTGGTTTTGTTCTTTAACTCCCTGAAAGTAGAGTTCAAAAGGAGTTATTTTCAAATTAAGATTAAGCAAGATGTGTGAATTGCTTAAAGCCCCCTCTGTGCTTCACAAAAGCATAAAACATTTACATGTGTTGTCATTTGGCTCCTGAATTTTGCCAACCAGCCCCTCTTTTTGGGCTGCTGTGTTGGGGGGGAATTCACTGGCCATTCTGTGAGACTGGACAAATTGCTGCAGTTGACGAGATGTCCCCATCCTAAACAGGCAGATGTCATGGGAAAAATTATTTGTGTGTGAGAGAATGTGTGTGTCCAGAGGGTCATGTACAGAACATTCTTAAAGCCCCCTCTGTGCTTCACAAAAGCATAAAACATTTACATGTGTTGTCATTTGGCTCCTGAATTTTGCCAACCAGCCCCTCTTTTTGGGCTGCTGTGTTTGGGGGGAGTTCACTGGCCATCCTGTGAGACTGGACAAATTGCTGCAGTTGACGAGATGTCCCCATCCTAAACAGGCAGATGTCATGGGAAAAATTATTTGTGTGTGAGAGAATGTGTGTGTCCAGAGGGTGATGTACAGAACATTCTTAAAGCCCCCTCTGTGCTTCACAAAAGCATAAAACATTTACATGTGTTGTCATTTGGCTCCTGAATTTTGCCAACCAGCCCCTCTTTTTGGGCTGCTGTGTTTGGGGGGAGTTCACTGGCCATCCTGTGAGACTGGACAAATTGCTGCAGCTGACAAGATGTCCCCGACCTAAACAGGCAGATGTCCCAGGAGAAATGATTTGTGTGTGAGAGAATGTGTGTGTCCAGAGGGTGATGTACAGAACAGTCAGGAGGTTTCACTTTTATGACTTTGGGGCAGGTCAGTGGCAGATGTCACTGCCCTGAGCAGGGAAAATTGCACCATGTGAATCTGCTCTGTGCCAAAGGAAACTTGATGGGGCCGTGGATGACATGATCACTAGAAAAAGAAATATGAGCAGATCAATACCTTCAGATAGCTCTTCTAATTCAGAGAGAGGCACAGCATTGATTTGTAAAATAAGAGCATGGATGCAGCAGTTAAAGCACCCTGTGTGTGCATGTACTAGCTAATAAAATAATGTGCAATGCCCTCAGCCTCAAATCAAAGGCAGAGAGTAAATCAGAATCGTGTGTCCCCTCTGAAGCAGGAGGCTGTGGAGCATGGAAATGAACAAACTGCCTCAGAGGGGGAAAACTGCACCCACAGAGGATGTTCATCACTCAGGAAGATGAACAGTCCTTGCTGCACGTTGTGCAGTTGTCCTGCATGATGCCATGGGTGAATTAGAAGAGTCTGGAGGATCCCACAGTGTAAAAATCAGCATTTCCTACTGAGGATGTCTCTAAATCTCTCACTTCTGGGCTGTTTTGGAAATTACTTAATATCTAAAATCAGGGAAAATTCATTTTTCTCTCCTGAAGGATCCTGCATCTTGACAATGCACATATGCAAAGAGAAGTGCTGGGTTTAACTGGGACTCATGGATGCACCAGAATTTTAAAGTTTATTTTGTTCTTACACTTCTGTTAATGGCTGAAGGGCTGTGACCTTTCCTAGCCTAGTTTCCTGAGTGGGTACCTGTTTTTAGGGACAGATATTGCACATAGATCCCCTATTAGCAATGTCTGAAGTGGGGAAATCCAACAAGGTTGCAGAAACAGATTCAGTCCAAATAACAGCCCTGAGGGGAACAGCAAAAATTCCTCACCTGGATGAGAAAAAGTTATCATTGAGCAAAAGTTACCATTAAAGGAATTGTATTGTTTACAAAATACAGCCCCCTGTGTTGTATACCACTTTTTTCAGTGCCTCTTCCACACTTTTCCATACTTTTATCACTGACTTTTCCTGTGGCTGTGTTTTCAGATGAGTATGGCAGCTCTCACATGTGATAAGTTACCTTACTCGAGGTTTGGATGGGTGTAAAGCTAAACTAGCCAGGGTTTGTGTGTGCTATGGATATGTGCAAAGGTGAGTTATGAAGGCCTTTATAAATTTCCTGCTCTGAACACCTGATTGAAATTGGGTATCTGAGGCCTGTGTGAGAAAAAATTGCTCAGAATTTAATATTGCAGCTTTTCTGGCAGTTCTCATTTCAGGTAGGCTGTGACAATTAATAATTAAGAACCATATGTGAAGCTTTGGTCTTTAAGATTATTAAAGTTGCTTTCATTTGTGGTTTTTGAAAGTGGGGGGTTATCTTCCCAAGTGTGTTGAGCTGAGTGTGCTCCTCACTTGCCTTAGGGAAAATTGATAACATTAGTGAGAATGAAAAGCTGCAGCTTTCCAGCTCTTCAATGCCTTTGCTGCAGAGGTGGAGGGAATAACTTTGCTTGAAAGGGCAGATTTTGCAAAACTCTTTATTTTTCTGTCAGAAATGCTGTAAAGTGAGTGACTGCAGGTGTTTGTACTCTGTGTGTTGGGAGGGAAAACCCTTCAGATGCTGAAATCACATGGATATAGAGCTTTTCTTGCCCAGCCATGCAGGACCTGTCCATGTTTAAGCTCAGAGGTCACACAACAACTGTTGGTATGGTTGTGTAACTTCACAGGACAGAGCAAGCTGCTGAGTTGGGCTCCTCTGTGCAGGCAGGGATGATTTCCTGAGCCTTTGAAGAGGTGGTAAACGATCTTTTAAGTGCATTCTTTGCAGTGCAAACACCTGGGGGAAACCCCTGGGTGACTCTGAGCAGAAACCCTGCTTGAGGAGCACCTGTGTTGGGTTGGGAAAGCCTGAAACAAAATAATCCTTGCAGAACTACTTCTAAATAAGCAGCTTTAGTAATTCAGCCTTCCTGTGCATGTGAATGATGTGCTGTCAGAGATAATGTTGCAGAGAGATGCTGGTGTAATATAAAAATGTTATCGAATTAAAATGCGAGCACGATCCAGCCCAAGCCATTCTATAAATATCTTATTATGAAAGGCTCAGAGATGTTTCTCTTAGCAAATTTAAAATAATCATTAGAATCCTTCAGCAGATTGCTGTTAATTGGATTGAGAATTAAACAGCTTTGTATGAGTGCAAAGTTAATTAATAGCTCATTACTTTTTAATAAGGCAAATTCATTTGGAAATAAAAGAGATGCCATGGAGTTTACCGCAGATTTGAGATGAGATTGGGAATATCAGCTATTCTTTGGGAGAGAAAAGATTTCTAATTATGTTGCCAAGGTTGGCTGGTGGTGAGGGAGGTGCAAGTGAGCACAATTGGTGTTTGGCTGCTCTGGGAGCTGGAGCCCTTGAGGTCCCTTGGGATGCTCTGTGCTGGGGTGGAGCAGCAGCCACAGCCTCCTGACCCTCCACCTCTGGGAAGCTCTGGAGAAAGGAGGCACTGTGGGGCAAGAATGGGGACCTAAGGTGCCCCAGAGCATTGTGGAGTTAAGTTAAATATCTGAAAAAAATTGTATTCAAAAGTACCTCCTACAAAAAATGTTTGTGCCTTTTTTCCTTTCCTTTACAGCTATTTATTGTTGCAGTTTTCTGTCTGGAACTTTCTTTCTGTCACTTACCTCTGCAACATTTTGGCAAAAAATTAGGTCAGTGGTAGTTTGATTCTGAAGGTATAAATATATCTATTTAAATAGATATCTATATCTATAGATATCGATATCTATAGATAGATATCTATATATCTGTATATCTATAGATATATAGATATCTATATCTATAGATATATATCTACATAGATATATCTATATATAATCTAATAAATATGTCTATCTATCTATATATCTTAAAGATAAAGACAGCAAAGAGGAATTTGGGATAAAACAAAGAAAAAAAAAACAAACAGCAGAAAAAACCCAAATATTTTTAAATTACCGGATTATTTGAAACAATAAAGAAATCATTACAACTTCATACAATCATAAAATAGTTTGGGCTAGAATCATCTGATAGATTGAAAGGAAATGGCCTCCTGTTGTAAGAAGGAAGCAACTATTTTATTAAGAAAAATTTCTTTACTGAAAGGGTTATCAAGCACTAGAACAGGGTGGCCAGAGAGATGGTTGAGTCTGCATCCCTCTTCAGTAGAACCAGCCCCTGACTCTCCCTATTGCTCCTTCCTTTCTCATGTCCCACATCCTCTGCCTGCCTCCTGCTTCCACCCCTTTTCCTGTCCATGAACACCCCCCAGACCTCTCAGGGCTCAGATGTGCTGGTTTATTTCCACACCAGCAAATTGGGGGATTAATGAGCTGCACCTCATCTCTGTCTCTGGCTCCTCATGTGTGTGCCTTGTCAGCTGTGCCAAGGGAATGTTTGGTGCCAGTGATCCCAAAGGGGGACAGGAAAGCCCAAATTGCTGAATATTGGAGAGGGGGAGGATGTCTTCCCCACCAAGGAAATGAGGGAAAGGTCCTGCCCTGTGCTGCTGCAGCAGCTGGTGGATGGGGCAGGTGCCACCTCATGCCAAGGGAAATGCCCTGGGGAAGTTTGAAGCAACTTTATCAACATTTCCCCTGGCATTTCAGAAGTTTTATGGAAGGGATCCTGTTACTATATCAAGGGGTGTTATTTTAGTCAACATGGATTTATGGATTAATTAGATTAATTCATTATTAATTGGTTTCTGTATCAGCTATTCAATTCTTTTGCCTGGGGTTGATGCCAAGCTGATAACTCTGTAGTTGTTCAGGTCATTTAAGTTGTCCCTTTAAAACTTAAAAATAAAAAAACCTCCACTGCAAATAAAAAAACCTGCCCTGCACTTCTCCTTGAGGCTAAGTCATAGTGTTTGGATTTTACTCGGTACATAGAAGTAAATCATGTAACTACTTTATTTCTCTTCCTCTGCAAACACACCACAGATTTTGGAACTTCTTGTGCTCTAGAGCTGTTTCTCCCCCATTCCCCATTTGCAGGGGTGGCAGGGTTCATGGATGAATTTCAGTCTCAGGTTTCTGTATGCATAAATCCAGAACTCTGGCTTTTTACCTCTCTCTTTATTTTTTTATATGGCTGCAGTTAGCAAAGTGTCTCCCAGTCATGTGGAAATAGGATGATATTTTGTATCATTTATTAAACCAACTTGGTTTTGAAAATCACTTTTTTTCCCCTTTCTCCTCTGAAGTCAGGATACACTCACCATCTGCTCTCCTTCCTTCCATCTTTTTGCCCTCCCCTATAAAATACATGGCCAGGTGAGAGTCTATTACAGTGGGTGTGAAGAAATCTTTATTTCCTGATACTTTTGAGGGCAGGAGCTGCCCTTTGTGTCACTGTGCCATGGCCACTCCTGCAGGCTGCTGAGCCAGAGCAGCCCCTGGGTTAACAAGGTGCTTTTACAAGCAATTACTGGAAATGAATCAAGAACAGAAGCTGAGTAATTTTGTGGCTTCTTGAACTATGACTTTTGGGATGAGGTGGGAGACTTGATCTATATGAAAAAAAACCCCAAAGATTTTACCAAGTCTGGGCTGGCCTCACATGGAATCTTTATGGTGTGTAACAGCTCCTGATAAAAACTGAGCATTAACAGGAGCTTCTTTTAGAGTAAGAACAAGGAAAGGAATTTCAACATTAAGAAGCAGCTTTGTGCCTAAATGAAAGAAAGCTTCACCAGCATCCCCTGTGACCTGGTGTGCCAGGTAAGGAGTTCCAGCCACTGGGAAATACCTGCCTGGGCATTTCTGGCTGCATCCATCTCTCAAATCCTCAGCACTTGCTGCGCCCAGGGATGTCCCTTGCAGATGGACCCATCTGTGCACTGACCCCTGTGGGAAATAGTAAACTAAGAAGAGTTTTAGAAAGTTAGAAAAGTAGGTCTTAGAGCAGAGAAACAGAGAACTAGCTGTAGTTGCAGAGTCTGAAAGTGGAAAAAGTGACAGTAGTACAGCAAGCAAGGACATGAAACAACAGCTTGAGTTTTAAGCTTGGCAAAGATAGACCTTAAGACTGCAGGAAACTGTGCTTAGCAAGACAGGAGAAGGTTTTAAGCTTAATAGTGAAGTATTGTATATAATAATAATGGTAATGGTATTGGTGATAATATAATGGTAATGGTACAATAATGGTATATTGTGTTGTTAATAGAAGGCATATAAGCAAGCATTGTGTGCAGCAGGTGTGTGTGTGCTTTTAGTGACTGGCTAAAACAATTGTCTGTAACCTATAGCAATGTGCTATTGGCTAGAAAGTTTTTAAAGTGCTCTGTAACAAAGGAATCTTTGGTTGGTGCTGGTTGTATGTGAGCTTTTGCCATCTTTCTGTTGTCTCAGCCATGTCATGAGGCTGATGCTGCAATAAACCTCAAGGAACAAATCCCAGCAGTTCTGTCCTTTTGGTGAAAAAAACTCCCCCAGAAGTCTCCAGCCATCAGTGATTTGTCATTTGAAATCTCTTCTGGAAAAAACACCAGAGAATAACTACTCAGGCACTTGGTCATCCCATCTCTCAGTTATCTGTTACTAATGTTTTGAGGAGAGTTATTGAAATCACTGGCTGAGAAATGGAGCTGAGCATTTCCAGTATTACCTGGAGAGAAAGGCGGGGGGGGGGAAACCCCAACCCCCTCTAGGCTTATTTAGAAATAATTAGGTCAGAACAAATGCCTGAAACACACAGCTGATATTTCAGCTGTTTCTAGGCTGTATTTTCCGCTGTATGCAGACTTATTTCCAGGACAGAGCAGACTGTTCCTGGGAGCTCTCTAAAGTGATGTGGAGTGTACAGGTGAAGTGATGGTCACCAAGTGTCCAAGGCCAGGTTGGACAGAGCTTGGAACACCCTGGGGTAGTGGAAGTTATCCCTGCCCATGGCAGAAGGCTGGAACAAGATGATCTTTCAGGTCCCTTCCAACCCAGACCTTTCTGTGATTCTATGATCCAAGCCAAATCTTTGTGTTATCAAATGCTCTGGGTGGAGAAGTTCTCCTGTTGAGCCTGCATCCTTGTGGGCAGCAAACCAGCTTGACCTGGGTGGCAGCAGGGTTGGGGGTTTTGCCTTTAATATTGGAATTTCACTGACCTGTGCAGGGCAAATCCTTTCCATGAGCACTCCCAGCTTTTATCACTGCCCACTTTAGGAGAACTGCCCTAAACCCTGAGGTGATAATTCACAGCTCTGTGATTGCCATCCAAGGCAGCCCCTTCTATTTTTACCTCCTGACATGTTCTGTTGCTCCGGTGGTGGGAAGAGATGATAATTCAAAGACTGAGGATGCACCTTCAGGTGCCTAATTAGAGCAGGAAGGAGTTGAGGAGCTGCACTTTGGGATTAAAGAACCCAACACGGTCCTGCTGAGTGCTGCAGGCACTGAGGAGGTGCTTAATGCAGCTTTTACCACTTAATCAAGAAAAAGACATTGTCTGGGCATCACTATCATTGTGGGCTCCCAGAGGCATCAAACCTGGCCTTTCTCTAAGCTTTTTTTTTTTTTTTAATTTCAAGATATTTTTGAAATAAGATGAACTGATGCTTTTAATTCAGATGTTGTGCCCCAAGCTTTAGTGAAGGAATGGTTTTAAAAGGGCCTGAAATAAGGATGTGTTTGTTCTTGTGATAAGGTGAGAAAAATGTGTGTCTTGAGGTGTGTGAAGGCCTTAAAGACCCAGAAGTTTATTTAATATAAGAAAACTAATAAATAAAACTCCATGAAAACTATGTCTGAAGCTATTTGTTGGCAATTATCGCTGACTTTTCAGAGAAAAAGCCTTTTTTCTGTATGAGCATCAGGAGTGGTAAAAAAAGACATTCAGGTGTGAAGTAGGCTGAGCATTCTTCTGGGATTTAAAATTTGGGTTGCCATCCAAATAACCTCTCAATTTAGAGGTCAACAAGATTTTTTTTTCCTTGGTGATGTTTTTTAAAAAACTGGTCAAGTTGCTGTTAATGAAAATAAGTTCCTTTCTCTCCTTATGTGTAAAGTATCTAATATTTGCTGTAGGATTGGGTTTTCCCTGGCTTTTTTGAACATGTTTATTTTCTTTTGTGGTGTTGTGATAAATGTTAAAGTAATGATAAATTGGGCTCATCTTTGTGTTTTCCAACCTCTTAATTGCAATTCTTACTGCAGGTAGTAGGAACTTAATCCATGTAAACTCTCTGAAGAATTCAAATCTTAAATAGTATTGTAAACCAAATAGTATTGTAAAACCAACCATTGATCATCCTACAGGAAAATGAATAGGAATCGAAATAGCTGATGGTTCTGACAAGGAAGAAGATAAGACTTGTTTTGATTTTGGTTTTTTTGAAGTTTCTGTAATTTGTGTAACATTTTGAATACATGCAGCAGCCACGAGTTGTGCATGTAAAATGTATTTTGCATTAGGTGCAGATAACACTGCTTTTATTTAACCTCATTTTTGGAAAATGACACCATCCTGAAATGTTTTTCAAGAGGAACCTGTAACAAATTTGCAGTATGTCTCTCTGCCCAAAGCAAGTGTCTCCTGAGGTGATGAATAGCTGGGAAGATGAAATTTGCCCCTTCTGCAGACTGTTTTCTACCACTTACCTCCAGATGTGTATAAATCTTCCAGTGTTTTCCCCTCCAGCCTTGCTGGGAGATGTCTCAGGTTTTTTTTTTTTTGGCATTTTCATCAGGTTTCAGGAATGCTGGAGAACATTTGTGTTTTATCCTGGTGAATGCAGCCAGAAGATGGGCCTGAGCACTGTTCCCTTCATGGGTCAGCCTTGTCTGCTGTGCATTTCTGATCTTTTCCATAAAATACCAGTTTTCATTCCCTTAAATCTATATTAAAGAAAATCTGCTTTCATGGATCCTGAGGTCACAAACTTCTTTTATTTTATGTGGTCAGTCCTAAAAGGGTACTCCAGGTGCAAGACCCAGTTATCCCCAGGGACATGTAGGTGATGCTGGAAGTCAGTTTGCCTTGTCCATAATTTTGGTGGGCTTTGTGTCAAGGTGCCCACCACAGGCTTAACTTCCACAACTTTTTTTTATTTTACAGCTTGAAGGTAAAGCACAGTCACTTGTGATGAGTAATATTCATGGTATGAAGCTGGCACTTGAGGTCAATTAGATAATGGGAGTTTAAAGCCATAGAATCTTAAAATATCTCATGTTGGAAGGTAAAAGAGGCTCATCTGTGCTAGAGGATGGTCAGGGGGAGCCCAAATCTGGCCATAAACTGTTGTGTTCCCATTAGAGCTGGGCCAGGGACCACAAATACGACATGGTTGGCATCCAGCTGACCAACACTCCTAAATCCCAGGCTGCTTCCAGGACTGAGCCCCAAGGTGATGCATTACTTCTTGACTTCTAAGCCTCAGGCTGGGCCCTCCCTGGGGGCTTCCCTGTTGGGGCAGACCCTCCTGGGGTGGTTTTGTGTCAGGAAAGAGACACACACTGGATTTTTTCGGTCTTCAGGTTCTTGTTTATTATTGTCTTATCTAGAGTTTTGCACGCTGACCACACCAGGCTCAGCACGCTGGAAAAGCACCACAAAAATGGCCAACAATCTCCTGTTCCAAGGTCTTTTAAAGCTAAACTACCCAATTAAGAACTGACACCTGGATTATTTCCCTTTTAACCCAATAACTGATCCCAAAGATCCCCCAGTGTGGACTTTTCTGTCCAATTACAAAATGCCACCCAAACCCATGAAGAAGAAGGAGGAAGAAGAAGCATGAAGAAGAAACCCAGGACAACACCCTGTGCCCTCCATCTTGCTTCCATCCACAACACACTAAAAATCCCAAAACCTCAATTTCTCACCAAGTGATACACCTGCACTACTCTCTACAATCTGCTTCACACTTTTGTGGGTTCCAGTCTGTCTTGAAGTCTGGGAAACTTTCTCCATGAATGAGGGTCAAAGTCAGTGCTGCCCTGGGGGTCAGGGCACCCCAGAGCAGAGAGAGAAATATTCCCTGTGCCCTGGGTCTCCACAGTGATGGGTGGAACAAGGTGACAGTGACAAGGACAGAGTGAGGGAGAGGCAGGAAGTGCAACGAAGGTTTAAGGTCTGTTCTTGCATTCCCATCAAGCCTCCTTTCCAAAAGAGGGAAATAAGATGAATGTTGCTCTCAAAGAGAGTGATGGTGCTGGAGATGTTTTGCCTCAAGGAAATACATTTGGATAGGTGCTGGCTTAAGCAAGTGAATAATTTATTTTGAGAATAAGGCATAATTTTGTGTGTTTCATGTGTATAATTTTAGTCTTTTTCTTATTTGCTTGAATAGTCACAAATTTTTTTAAAGGAATTAAAGGAAACATTAGGGTTGGGTTAGTGTTAGTTGTCAAAAGGCTTAATTGATTTCTGCTCTCTATTTATTAGCTAAGATTGTTTTCACACAGGGGCATTTAAAGAAGGAAGCACAAGACAGGTACCCACATGCAGTATCAGACTTCAGTTCCTGATTTAAGCATCTGGCCCAGCCAATTTATCTTTCTCTTTTGAGATCCTTCTGTGTCAAACACTTGTGTTTGTGTGAAATCTTGGTGTGTGAGCTTCAGTTCTGTTTTGAAGGGTGTGTATTTAAATAAAATAATGGCTTTCTTGTATTGTTTAGTGTGTTTTGGAGAGGGAGAAGTCCCTTGAAAGCTGCACCCAAAGAGCAGCAGAATTCCCCCAACTAATCTGATTCAAAATCATTTTGTCAGGATCAGATTTTGTGAGATGCCCTGGGATTTTGGGTGAGGCATGGTTTGTGCTTTTGGCTAGTCATTGTAGGAAAAGGGAATTGTTTAACATTTTGTGAATTAATTTTGAACAAATAAGTGCCCTCTGTGATGCCTGTAACTGCTGCAGGTGCATTTGTATGCAGCAAGAGCACAGAGACAGATTTTGGGGGATAATTCCAGATAGAAATGAACTTCACCTGTGTGCTGGCAGAGCTGATGCTCTGCTGTGCAGAGCTTCTCCCACTTCCCTTCTGGAATGCTGCACCATGCAGCAGCAGCTGGGATACAGGGATACTTCAGACCCAGCAGCTGTCATTTCTTTTTTTTTTTTTTTTTTTTTTTTTTTTTTTTTTTTTTTATTTTTTTTTTATTTTGCTGGGCAGGGCAGATAATTGGTGATTCACAGGTCAGAAACTGTGCCCTCAGATTTTAAAACAGCAAGATCAGGAGTCAAGGGGCTCGTTAAATTTTTGCACCAGGATTGAGTAGAGATGCTTCATGAGAAACTTGCGTAACTAATCAGTTGGTTTTATAAACCAGAGGTTTGGATTCAAAATGTGCAAGGACAAACAGGGGGCAGTGTCCAAATTGTGGAGGAATGTCAGTTCTGTGTGACTCTTGCCCAGATGTGCTGTTTGATGTGACATGTCCTTCTGTCTGTCTCAGGCAGACTGGTGACTTTTTTTTAAGATGCATTTAGGCATTCCAGGCTGAGAACAAAACAGATGCTGAACTTATCCCATCTGGAAGGGGAGCTCCTCCCTGCCTGAGCTCCCCACAGGGCTGTCTCTGCCTGGCTGAACATGTCCATTTATACCTATTTAGCACCACTGATGAGAGCTAACCCGCCTTTGATAGATTTTTGGCACTTCCATGGCATCTTATTTCTTCTCTGTTGAAGCCTTTAACTGTCGAAAGGATTTTATCTGCCTTTCCTCTCCATGCAGAGCACTTTTATCAGCACTGCTGACGCTCTCTGTGTTGTTGCACATGGGAACTGTGGTGCCACAGAGCAGCCAGGTGACCAAGGCAGGGTGGCTGGGGTGGGTTGTGTTTGATAACAGCATCTCAGAAATACTGATTATTGCAGCAGGTTTGACCTCATGATTCTTAAACAGAATACCCTGGCCGTGCTGCTGCTGTGTGAATCCTCTCTCAGCTTTGTAGGTACTTTGGAGAGGGGAGGAGAAGCTCTTAGTCCTGAACTTGCTCTGCAACCCACTCAAATCCTCATTTGGTGCTGTGTCACTATGGGACACGAAATAACACGAGCACACACGCTGCTGTTCTCAAGGTGGAGAAAGGGAAGTTTATTCTCTTTAATATTTATAGGTTTCTAAAAGTGACAGTGGATTGGAGGGTGAAAGTGCCACCTCTCCAATGACACTGGACAAACTAACAGTCTATCAATTTTTTTCTTTTATAAAAGAATGCAAAACAATAAGTTATTTACAGAAAGTGTGTGAGAAAGTTTGTTACAAAAATGTAAACATCAGAAGGTTTAGAAAATCTTAAAAAATCAGGGTGACAGTGCTGTGTGCCAGAGCTTCCCAAGGAAAAGAGCTACTGGATCCTCTCCAGTGGCTGGAATGAAGGACATGAGACCTGAGCAGGACCTCCAGGACTCTGGTCCCTCTCTCAAACACCTAAAACAGCCCAGCCCATCTTTCCTGCTGCTCCTTTCCCACCACCACCACTCTCCTCTCTGTCCTAGCCTTGAATTATTCCTGGGAGCAAAACACAAGCTCTGCCCCAAGAAACATCTCATTGCCATTTGCTGTGGTTAGTTCAGGAGGGGGACCC
>NW_005054502.1:468315-480000 GCF_000277835.1 Geospiza fortis | reverse complement strand
AGGCTTGGAATGTTCCTTCCCAAATGGCATTTACTGGTTTTGCTTGCACTGGGAAAAGAACCATGAAAAGATTTAGCATGGAGAAGTTTGCTGGTGTGTGTTAGGGGGTGGGGATTAAATTAATGATCCTAAATTTAAGGATGCTACTTATCTTTCTGCTTCTATTGCAGTCTTCAAATAAATGAAATTCATGAGGTTTATTGGCTCATAGTTATAAAGCATCAATAATGTTCCCCTTGGCAGGCTTTTATAAGTGTGTGTGTGTTTGGTGAATAGAGGGAAATGTAATCTCCAAGTTATCAAACTGTTTTACAGTGTTCTCCTGAACTGCAGAAACCCTTGGGAATATTTATGCCTCTCCTGGGTCTTATTACCACAAAAATTATATGTGTATTTTATGGGATAGGAAATATATTGTACTCCTTTCTGATAATAAACAAAACAGAAATATGAGCTCTTACACAGAAAAAAAAAATATAGTGGATGCTTTTGGGTTGGTTTCAGTTGTTACATCTCTTTGGGATGCTTTTCCCTGGGTTCTGACACCCCTGAAGATGGTTCTTGGTTCATGTGACTCCTCCCTCTTGGGATTCTGCTGCTCACAGTGACCCTGGGATACATTAGAAAGTCTCTTTTCCCAGCCTGGCAGTTGAAGAAGGAGTCAGAGCTCTTCAGTTATTGTTCTCAAGGTTGTTTATTGCTTTTTTTCTGTAAAATTCTTTCTCTGGGCTGCCGAGGTCCACTCAGCAGGACAGACAGAGGCACTCTGCCTGCTCCCAGGGCAGTGTTATCTTTTTATACTAAAAACTACATGTACAATATTTACCATAACTTCCCAATACCTATCACCTATGTTAGACAGTCTGTCTCTACTCTAAACCAATCCAAAAGTGCCACCATCACAGCAGAAGATGGAGGCCAAGAAGAAGAAGGAGGAGAAGGGCTGGACATGCCCAGATCCCTCCATCTTGCCCCCTGAACCCCCATTCTAAAAACTCCAAAAAATCTATTTTTCACCCTGTGACAAACTAATTATTATTCTACTTTTTTGGCTTGCAGATCCTCATATAAGGTTGGTAGTTTTTTCCATGGGTCATAATCAAAGTCACAGGGGTCTTGGGCTCTGTGCCAGGGTCTCTGAGCCCCCTGGCAGGGGGTTGGGCAATGCAGGACAGCCAGAGGGATGTCCTGGATTCTGACACCTCCCCTTTTAATTCCATGGTGTGAGAGGTGTGAGGTGTTCCCAGGCCATGTGAGCACAGGCAGCTGCCCTGGACTTTGCAGTTTGCTAAACTCAGGGCTGAGGAGACAGACAAAGCCAAATGTTGATTTGAATTTTATGTCTTCTCTAACTAAGCTGGTGCAGCAGCCTGTGCAGAGTCTGCAGATCACCTGGACTTCCCTAGGAAGGGAAAAACCTTACTGGGATGCAAGATCAAGCAGTTCTGCCATGCCTTTTTTCCTCTGAGCTCTTCCCTGGGCTGTGTTTATGCCAGCTCTGCCTGTGAAATGATTGTTTCATCATGTGAGGCTGCACTGGGCTTCTTGTGCTCTTTTTTACCAACTTATTACCCCGCCTTGGATAACTGAGGCCTCTTGGATCTGTTGGAAATGTGCTGTGTTCAGGCACCTGCTTATCCTGACAAATCTGAGCCATGGGTTTTGTGATTTATTTGCAGATGCCCTGAGAGAACACAACTTCTCTCTTGTCCAGGGATCCAAGCCAATTAATAAAAGGACTTGATGTGCCCAGAAGTTGCAGAAATGGGCCTACATAATTAATGTAGACGTAGCATCCTGTTGGAATCCCAGGTGACTCTGAGGACCAGGGTTTGGATGTTAATATCTTTGAATTTTATCCATGTGAGAGTTAAATCCTGTGTGAGGATGTAGAAGAAACCTGCTCAAGTGGTTCCTCTCCATCTGCCACAGGCCTTGTCAGGTGTGTGACCACAAAAAGCAGTGGAGCCACTTTCTCCATAAATGATAAATATGAGCATGTAAAAGGAGGCTTCAAAAGTAATATTCTTTTTTTAGCTGTGTTTGACCTGCAGTCTGCCTTTTCAGAGAAACTCAGAGAACTATTTTCTCTTAAGATGGTAATTATCAATTGCTCTCAAGACTTGCACTCACTTGGAGATTAGGAGAAAATGGAAACAAGGGATGAGCCCTCATAGGATGAGACCAATTTGCTTTAGATGAACCTTTTATTAAGGAGCTCACTTAGTTTCTGCTGTAATACTGTGCAGTAAGGACTGCTCTTTTTTTTTTCCCCTCCCTGCTGAGTTTCGCTATAAATATTGCTCAAACTTCTTCCTTCCCAAGAGACCCTAATTATTTTTAGGAATTTCTCAGTGCTTTCCACACTGGAAGTGCAGTTTCACAGAGTGTGAAACGCAGTTCTTGCTCTGTCAGTGTAGAGCTGCTCTGCTTCCACACTTGTTCCCACTGCTCCTGGGCTCCCCAGCCAGCTCTGGGCTGCTCCTGGTGCTGCTGGGAGGTGCCAGCAATCCTAATTAGGAGTGCCACAGTCAGGGACTGTCACGATCCATCCTTATGAACGGGGTTCGTGATGGTTCGTGGATTTGATCTCAGAGTGCAAAAAACCGACATAGTACAAGGGGGTTTGCAGTGATAATCAAAACAAATGCACCTTTATTGAATGACCACAGCAAAATGCGATAGAGGGATTAAGGGAGAGAAAAAGAGAGAGAAAAGAGAGAGAGAGAGAGAGAGAGGAGGATACAGCTACCAAACGTAGAGATGAAGTCCTTTGGGCCAGTCCAGTCGAGGATCCGCCTGTTGCATCGGGGAGATCTCGAAGTCTCTCGCTAACTCAGAGGTTTGTATTATAATAATTCTATTGAAACTTGTGAGGAGGGAAAACAGATACGATAAGGAATAGATGTAACAGGCAGTCCATGCTCTCAGCAGTAAGCGAGAGCCATTGTTTTCTCAGTACAGTGGTCACAACCTGCAGGCAAACATCTCGCTTTGGTCAGCTTGCCTCCCCCACACGCCTCCCCCGGGCTGGGGGTGTCAGTCCCAGTCCTTGGAAGGAGCAGAGGGGCCTTTTCACATGGGGGTTTCATGTCTCAGTCCTTGATGGAGAGGCTTCTTACATCTCAGTCTGTCTGTCACGGTGGTTGTAAAACAGGTGAGGGTCTTCTGTGGGAGACCACCCAAAACTCAGGAGAACTCCAGCCAGGCTGAGAGGTGGGACAGCTCCCAAGGCTGTTGTTGCAAAAAGGGCACGGTGCTCCCTTCTTCTTCTCATTGGACTCAGTGTAGCATACAGCACACAACACCTGTGAAAACAGTAACTTAGCACTGTGCTCTCAGGTCTTGGGGCCTTTGGCGTGTGTAACTTTCTCCTACAAAGCCAGAGATTCTAGACGGGGGGGGTCTTCTCTTCAGTGTTCCCCAAATGACGATCCTGAGGCAGATGAGGGAAAATTCGGACAGACTCTCACAGGGACAGAGCAGCTAACCTGGACAAACAAATGTGCAGGTGACAGTGTCATTGAAGGTGCAGGGGAGCTGAGCAGGAATAGTTTGCAGATGCCAATGGGAAATTCAGCAAGGGTACAGGGCAGAGCTGTTAGGCTGAAAATTTGCTGGGGGAGTTTTCTCAATGATCATCAGAAGGCAGGATCTTTGCTGAATCATCAGTTTTGGATTTGCTTTTCCCTTCTGATGGATCCTGGATCCTCTTCCAGCTCTCCTGCTCTGTCCCAGCTGCTGTGCTGGCTGTCCTGACTCCTGGTGTCCCCAGCTGTCCCCAGGGCCCCTCCTGCACACTCCCAGGAGCTGTTGGAGTAGGTGAGCTGGATGCAAGTCTGGGAATTCAGCACTAATTAAGTTCCTGGACATGAACTGCTTCACCAACTCCACTTAGAGGATTTGTCTAATTGACTGAGGAAATAGTTTGAAGTGGAGGAACACTTCTTTCCATTAATGTTCAAATGAGCTGCAAATGACTGAGCTTCGAAGCCTCCATATTTCCTGAAGATAAAAGCTTTTTCAAAAATGGGAATTGAACTTTATTTTAAAGCAGAAACAGATGCATTTCTATGGTGGGATGTGTTTCAAGTAATTTTCTGCATGAATTATTTGAAAGCTGCTGATGACCAGTAAAGATGGGCTGTAACTTTTCCCAGTCTGAGACTGGGCAATAGATATAATTTTTTTTCTCTTATAGAATGGGAAGTGATTGGGAGAGAGCAAAGCCATTCCCTAGGCTTTGCAACTATCTCGTCATCTGAGCTGTCACTGGTGCAGAGTTATGCCCTTTATGCAGCTGCCAAGATTCACAGCATCTAGGATGTACCTTTCTGTCATCATGGAGTAGCAGAATTAAGGAGGGAATTGCAGAACCAAGATGTTTTCTTTCTGGGATGGAGTATCAGAAGAGGCTCAGAGTGGGAGGGAGGGGGCAGAAGTACCAGACTAAGCATTTGACATGAAAACAGAGGCAGGTGGGTGCTGTGGAATTAGTCATGGACTGATGCAAGAGCAGACCACCATCAGAACAGGCTCATTTTATTTTCCATGACCTTTTTGCTTCGTGATGGATTAACTCTTGAAAAAGCCCACAAAAAACACTGCTGTTTTCCTCTATTTCCCTTTTGAAAAAATTCAGAATACAGGTGGGACATTTTAAGGGTAAACGTTGTTCTACAGCAAAGGAACCTTAAGATTGATTCTATGGAAATTTTAAAATTCCAGAGCCTGCAGCACTTTAGAAACCCCTCCCTGCTTTGGTGTAATTATATAAGGAACAGAACCATTCCTTATAATGTGGGTTTGTCCTAATAATATCCTTGCATTGTTTTCCCCATCTGTTCTGCAGCCATTATATTCCTGTGCAGAGCAGTGCAGGAGGAGCAGAGTCTTTATGCACAGCTAATGTGGCTACTCTGGGGATATAAATATCATGGCTCTTCCTCTGGAAAGGGGAGCAGATGGCACCCAGCCACACACACACACTGGGATTTTCTGCACTCTGCTTTGGTCTTGTCTCAGGGGGAAAGGGAAAAAAGAAACTTTACTATTGAGCTTGATGCCTTTTGGGGCTGCCTAAACGCAGAGGTCAGACAAAGCTGAGTGTGAAAAATGCCAATCGCTTGTTTATAGAATTTTAAAATAGTAATAAAATTAACATAGTAATAAAATGGTTATAAAAATAGTAATAGAGTAATAAAAATTTGGACAATTAGGATTAGGACAATATGAGACAATAAAAACAAAGAGTTAAGGACAGTCTGGGCACCTCTTTCTGGGCAAAATAAGTCCAAAAAAGGACCCACGTTAACAGAGGATTAACCCTTAAAAACAACAGCCCGTTGCATATTCATACACCTCATCCATGATGCATAAATTCCATTCAAACACAGGATTCTGTCTGGTCAGTGTCAGCTTCTTCCTCTGAATCCTGACACCATCTTCAGGGCTGAGCAAGGCAGGAAGAAGTTCTTTTCTTCTGATAAGAGAGCAATGAATTCTCTTTCTCTGAAAGATTCAGGTGTCCTGTGGCTGCTATCTCAGTGCAAGTACCTCATTCTTCCTTTAAAAAAAAAATCCCACATACATAGTTTCCATTTTAATTACAAAAGCTACATTTTAACTGCAAAACTACATTTACCATACTATTAAAATGTTAATACAGCACTACTAATCAATACAGCACAATACATATAGTAAATATCTGTGTAGAGCCATATAATATTCACTTTTCACATTAAGGGACTAAAAAGCAGTTATATTTATTAAAGGGCCTTCAGGTCCATTGATGGAGTTTCCCAGGGGCTACACCCAAAAAATGGATCACAGGTCACTGGTTTTCACACTTTTATAATTTTGGTCCATTTGCATATTGGGGGTTAATCTTCCAATTACAGCTTCAGGTAATGAAGTCATTGACCCCACGTTTTCTCCCCCAACTCACTTTTGTTTCCATCTCTGGGCCCTGAGGCAGGGAGGTGTCCTTGATTGCCAGGCCTGGAGAGGAATTGCTGTGTCTGCTCAAACTGGGAAAGCAGCAGCTCACACTGTGTGTGGGGTTTGGAGTTATGCACTAAAGAACTGCAGGGGTACAAATACATGGAAAATAGAAAAGCTCAAATCTTAAAGCATCAAGGCCTTCTTGCTGCCCTCAGCAGCTCTGTGAGCAGGGACAGGGTGGTGGGCAGGGTGACAGGGGGGTCCCTGCCCAGGCTTTTATCTCGGGCAGGGAGGATGTCCTTGCAGCTCTGCTCCTCTCATGACCACATCAGCCCTTCCCCATCCCTAAAAAGATGAAAGGTGTTTCCTAGGGAGAGCAGTGATGCAATATTTACTCAGAAATGGAGATGTAGATAAAAGGAGCTGCTTTGTTCTTCCCCTGCTCAGAGTGATGATGCTTCGTCTTGAAGGATGTTAAAGGAAATTTGCTGTTCAAAACAAAGCCTAAAGAGGAAAGATAATAGGGATTGGCTTCTTGGGGGGTTTATTCAGCTTCATAGGGGTGCATCTCCTTTTTATTATGGAGACATAGTACCTGCTTGGGATGAAGCTAATGCAGATCTATATTGTTAGCTTAATTCGAATTTAAAGCATATTTGATACCATATCATACATATTTGATCTATCTTTCAAAATATTTCACTTCTGATTTCCGTTTATTAATTCACCTGCTAATTCAGGTTTGTAACCCTGAATAAACAGGGTTTATAACCCAGTTTTTAACCCTGAACCTGGGTATGATCATCAGCCTTTGACCCCAAAGTGTTGCTGGTGCGAGCTGTCCCAGCTCTATGGGAACTGGTGGAATGGGATGAAAACCCATGTGCCATTGAAAGAAATTCTGCACAAGCCAAAGAAATTCCCTGTTCTAGATTATATTATAAGTATTCCGAGCACCGAGTAATTCCAGGTAACTGCCATCACTTAAGTTAATCTGCTCTTTTTTATTTTTTCCCACCCAGTTCTTTTTTGACCATTTCCTGCAGCAGGCTCTGCCTCCGTGCTCAGGGTGGGTTTTGTTCAGTTAGGCAGCAATTACAGCTCTTGAAAGCCTTTGCCTGACTCTGTAATGAGGACCTGGGAGCTCAGAGCCACGGGAGAAGCCCAACAGCACAGATTTTATGTGTATATAGTGCTTAGCAGAGGTAGTTTTAGAGGCTTTTATCATTTGTCAAGGAAGAGTTAGGAAGGAGAAAAAAGCCCAGAATGAATGGGTACTGTCAGAAATGTCTCTGGCTGTGTAGTGAAGAGGATGCATTCAGTATTCCCTGCCATGCAGGGTCAAAGTGATCTGGGATATTTCTCCCCTGGGCCAAAACGATCCCAGGTATGAGGTGGTCTGGGAGGTGTGTGAGGGACAAACTGTGTGGGAGCATTTTCCTGTCAAATTGAGCTGCTGGACAGACCCCAAATGGCTCCCTGGGCTCTCTGGGGTGGATGCAGCTTTGGGCACTGGGGCTGTGCTTCAGCAGCACCCTGGGCTCTGGCAGCTTTGAGCTCTGTGGTTTGAGTCACTAAACCAGGCTCTGACTCTGCTCTGGTTTTGTATTTAAACCCTGAATTAGGGTTTAAATAAAAACTCTAATTCTAAAGGCTTGGAATTAGGGTTTTTATTTAGGGCCATGCCTGAGATGTTCTGTAGGAGCATCTCTTGGCCAAGAGCAGAGGGGGAATTGGTGGTGGGAGCCCCTGTGTGGCTGGGGTTTGCAGGGCCATCCCTGTATGCACTGATGCCTTAGAGTGGCTGCTTAAAGCAGAGGCTGGACAGAATTAAGAGGATAAAAAGTGGATATTTATTAAAGGCCTTCAATAGGTACACCTTGGGCAGCCAAAAGCCTCTGAGGGGCTACACCCAAAATGCACCATGGTCACGAGTTTTTCATACAGGTTTGGTCTATTTACATATCGGGGTTAATCCTCCAATTACAGCTGTAGGTAATGAAGTAATTTACTTTGTTTGGCCCCCCAATTCACTCTTGTTTCCATCTCTCAGGGCCTGAAGCAGTGAGGTGTCCTTGATTGTCAGGAGAGGAATTGTGTCTGCCCAAAATGTGAAGACAGTGATCTAACACTGTATATGGAGTTTAGAGTTGTGCACTAAGGAATTGCAAGATCTGAAAAACAGAAAAGCTAAATGCTAAGGAATCAGCAGCAGGGCAGAGACTCATGTTGAGGAAGGGATCCTGTGGGATCTCTCTGGGGCTGAAGCACAGCTCAGAGCCCTCAGGGGGTCAGACCTGGCCCCTGTTGGAGATGGAGCACATCCCTTGGCAGGGTGAGGTGCCACCAGCTCTGCTGTGGAAACTTCTCTTGGAGACTTCTGGGCAGCCCCTGCAGCTCCAGAGGTTACCCACCCAGCTGGAACATAATGTATAGGTGGTATTCTGTTGAAAATTAGTTTTCTTCATGCCTAATGTCCTCAGCTCATTCATCTGTTGAAAGGAAATGATTGCAGTAGCAGCTCTAAATGCCTTTAAGAGACTTTTTGTAGTTCCTGTGCAGTCACACACATCTCTCATTTTCCCCTCAAGGCTGCTAAGGAAAAGCCCAAATGACAAATCTGTGAAGACAACTAATGGGGAATTATATTGATTGTTCTTTCAGAGTGTTACTTTTTATGCCTGTGGTCTGTGTGTCAAATGCTCAGGTTGGGGGGTTTATTTTTTTTAACAGGTTCTGCTGGGGGACCTTAGGGATGTTTGGAACGACAGCAGGGGGTGCAGGGAGTTGGTAGGAGCTTGTTTTAATTGACTTTAAATGTCATGTTTGTGAGAAATAACAGATGATATCCAATTCCTGAGTGTCTCATTGCTGCCTGTTAACGATCTCCAGTGTAAGGTTTTTTCCTGGCTCTGGGAGGAGAACTTTTAGCACTCCTGATTTCAGCTTTTTGTGTTGATGGAAGGAATGTTTTCTGATGAGCAGCCCCTGCACAGACAAAGCTGTGATATCCATCCATACAGTACAACTCAGAGGTAGATTCTGTTGGAAAAAATTCAGCTTTTTTCCATTTCACTGTGGCTCTTGCATGGCCCTGACTCCAGCAGGGTGGGCCCAAGGCTCTCTCTGAATTTAGGCTTTGTCAATATGTCACAGTCCTCAGCATGAACAGTTCCTCTCCAGAATAAGTGTAAAAGCTGAAAGTTTGGTTGTAACAATAGCAAATTCCTGCCTGGCATGTTTGCAAAGGAATGAAAATAAAACCGTATTGCACCTTAATAAACCCACTAAATGGCTCCTTAGGATTTTCCAGCTGTCACAGCCAGTTTACAGGGCCATTCCAGCACCCCAGCAGCAGTGAGCTGTGTGTCTGATGGCAGCAAGCAGGAGGTTTGGTACCAGCCTGGCTTGGCTGCATTGGCATCCATAGGTGCCCTTGCAGAATTTCCTGTGTGCCTCTAAACCAGCTGGGTATTGCCTTCCCCTAAATTCATGTTCAGCAGCCTTCATCCACCTCAGACGCGGCCACAATATCAGTACTAAATGCCCATTTGCTGTATTTTTGTTGCTGCCAATGTACCAGAAAATCCCCTATTTTCCCTACCCTTTATCAGAGAGTTTCCTGAACTGCTCAAGAAAATATTGTGCTATTGCACAATTAGCACAGATGTGTACAGCTCTCCTGGAATATAAATCCTACATCTGCTTTCTGGAATAAAAATGAACTTTGTTGCCATGGGCTGCCCAGAGAGAGTAAATCTCTCCCTGTGACTGCTGAGAGGAGATCAGGTGGCACTTTGTTGGCTCCTTGCAATGTCATCTTTAACAAACCCCATCCCATAACTCCAGATGATGAGCTGTGCAGCCACTAACACTGAAAAGTTGGTGCTTCTTCACAGCCTCAGATGTTTATCTTGAACATATGTGCTGAGAAAGGAAGAAAAGAAGAAGAAAAACCCCATTTTCCTTCCTCTGCAGGGAAGGAAGAGTCGGGGCTGTTCTGGGTGGGCTGAAGATGTCAGCTTGGTTTCACATTGGGAAATGTCACAAGCATTGCTGGAGCGTGGGAGAAGTCACAATATTTGGTTCAGGGTTTTGAGGTGCTTTTTTTTCCCCCCTTGAAATCTCTTCTCTCTTCACCATGTGTTCTTGTGGAAGTGTCAACTGATGTTATTACACTTGGCATCCTGAACCCTAAGGTTGCTAAAAGAGAAATGTGAAGTGTGCATTTGTTTTCTCTTCAATAAAGCAGAGATTTTTGATGTTGTAGGATCTTCAGGGCAGGTTCAGCACTGTTTGCTCACTGCCTGGTACAGGCAGTGCTGCAGCCTTTTCTCTGCCACGAAAATACAAATGCACCACCAGCAGCACATTATTCTGAAGGGAAAAAAAAAAACCTGAAAGAAAATCAGTCCAACTTTACGGCTTCTCATGTGCTTGACCTCTGCAGGAGCAGTTTAATTTCTGGTGTCACCTTTTTCCTGTGCTTTGAGATGTGTTGTCACTCTGTTTATTCTGCCATACAGTGTGGGTGAGGGCTCAGCCACAGCAGCCCTGGGGCTCTGGCACCCTCTTGGTTCTCTTGGCTCATGCAGGAGACATTTCCTTCCTGCTGGAGCACTCAGTGCAGGGAGTGGGGAAAATGAGAAATGGTGAAGGGTCTGGAAGGGCTACATGAGGAGTGGCTGAAGTCACTTGTCTGGTTCAGCTGTAGAAGAGAGGAGAATGAGCTCAGATCCCACCAGGGTCTGCAGCTCCTCCTGAGGGGCAGCACCAATCTCTGCTCTCTGTGACAGGGACAGGGCCCAGGGCATGGCTGGAGCTGCACCAGGACAGGCTCAGGCTGGATACCAGGGAAAGGCTCTTCCCCAGAGGTGCTGGCACTGCCCAGGCTCCCCAGGGAATGGGCACGGCCCCGAGGCTGCCAGAGCTCCAGGAGCTGCCAGGGATGCCCAGGGTGGGGCTGTTGGGGTGTCTGGGCAGGGCTGGGGCTGCCCTGGGTGATCCTGGGGGTCAGGACTAGCTCAGGACATTCTGTGATTCTGTGAGGCTACAAAAATCCATAACCTGTACAATTTGTGTGCGTGCATATCCCTGTCTTTACCCATTTACAGTTACATCTCCTCTGCAAAGGCAGAATAAGTTTCAGGGTAACAAATAGGTGAATGTTAAACACTTAAAACCAAATTAAACATGTCTAATTGCCTTAAAACCCAATGAAGCCAGGAAGTGAAAGGCAGAGGTGCCCTGGAAGGCTGCAGTGTGCAGATGTTGTGGGTGCAGTTGCTGGCTGGAGCTGGGGGCTGCATCTGGCCGAGGTGGGCTGTGAGAGCCCCAGTGTTCCCCAGCAGGCTGCCCAGACAGGCAGGCTGTGTTCCCAGCCCCAGCTGCTCAATGCCAGCATTGTTGAGGAGCAGCAGTGGCAGGGATCCAGGGGAAACCTTCCTGGGGCTGCCAGAGCTGCTGGGATGGCTCCTGCCAGCCTCCTGCATGCAGCTGGGGGGCACTGGGGGCTTCAGGCTGTGCCCCACGGGCTGTGTGTGCTCCTGGAGGTTTGGGGTGAATGTTCTCATCCTCATCACCTGCAGCATTTCTGTGATCTGAGTTTAATGGTATATTGTGTCTGCTTATGGTCGTTTGGTAGTGTGAAAAACGCCAATCACTTGTTTTTAGAATTTTAAAAGTTTAATCGTAATAAAGTGGTTATAAAATTAGTAATATAATTAGAGTAATAAAAAATTG
>NW_005054502.1:446124-468208 GCF_000277835.1 Geospiza fortis | reverse complement strand
CAGTGTCAGCTTCTTCCTCTGAATCCTGATGGCATCTTCATGGCTAAGTGAGGCAGGAAGAAGTTCGTTTCTTCTGATAAGAGGGCAATAAATTCTCTTTCTCTGAAAGATTCAGGTGTCCTGTGGCTGCTATCTCGGTGTGAGTCCTTTCTTAAAAAAAAGTATCCTACACAGCATTGTTTCTATTTTAATATTATGTTATAACCTAAAACTATATTTAACACACTACTTAAGAAAACTAACACAGCATAACTTTCTAACACAACACATATAATATTCATTTTAATATTTGTGAAAAGCCAATCATAAAATACACATTTTGCACAGTAGGGATTTGCTTCTTTTCCTCTTGCCTCAAAACTTCATAACGTTGTCTTTTGTTATGTGCTATCAAACTCCCTCTTTCATTTAAAACTATGAACATAAAGTAATTATAATCTGTTTTATCCCATTACAGATTTGTGAGCGCTATGCTAATGGCGCAGAATGTCCTTTTAATCTCTTGTTTAAAGTTTGAGTTAATCTTTTATTTATATATGTACAGACTCAAAAACCCTGAGCTGTTCCAACACCCCTCTCTCTGTAGCAAGCACTATTGGATTTCTTTTTGCATGCAGTGTGTGTAACTGCAGATCTGTGTGATCATCACTGCAAAGCAGCTAAATGACTTAAGGGAGGTTTCCTGCCTCAGAAACGTGGGTTTACCTTGTGTGCTGCATAAAGAGGGTGTCTGCCAGCCCTTCCAGGGTTTCAGGGCTTCTTGTCATGATTTAACCCCACAGAACAATCAAGGCCCACACAGATACTCACTCAGCCACCAGTGGGGTGGGGGAGAGACTCAGAATGGGAACAGTGACGGTTTCTGAGGTAACTGAAGGCAGTTTAACGGGGAAAGCAAAGGTGTATGCACAAAGACAGCAAGGAGCTCATTCCCTGCTTCCCATGGCTGTTCAGCCATCCCCATCCAGGGGAGCAGGGTTCCAGCGCATTCAGGGGTGACGCCAAATGTCTCCCTCTTCTTTCTTCTTCCCCCAGTTTGTTTACAGAGTATGATGTACATATCTGGAACATCCCTGGGGTCACTTGTGGTCACCTGTCCTGGCTGTGTCACCTCCAGCCCCTCCGCAGCATGGCCCCAGGAAAGGCCTTGGCTCCGTGCAAGCCTTGCTCAGCAATAACAAAAATATCTGTAATTATCAACCTGCCAACAGATATCTGTAATATCTATTTTTACAGATATTTGTAATTTCTGTATTATCTATTTGTTCAGCGCAAACCCAAACCCCAGCCCCAAACCAGCCTTTGGGAAGGGAATTAACTCCACCCCAGCTGAGACCAGCACACTTCAGTGTATGAATCCATCACTGACCATGAGCAAGGTGTGTTCAACTGTGTTAAACATTTTTCATTTTTGAAAGCAAAGGTGTGCACACAAAGCCTGCAAGGAGCTCATTTGCTTCTTCCCATGGCTGGGCAGCTGTTCAGCCATCCCCATCCAGGGGAGCAGGGTTCCAGCACACTCAGGGGTGACTCCAAATGTCTCCCTCTTCTTTCTTTTCCCCCAGTTTATTTACAGAGCATGATGTACAGAATCTGGAACATCCCTGGAGTCACTTGTGGTCACCTGTCCTGGCTGTGTCACCTCCAGCCCCAATCCAGCATGGCCATAGGAAAGGCCTTGGCTCTGTGCAAGTCCTGCTCAGCAATAACAAAAATCTGTAATTATCAACCTGCCAACAGATATCTGTAATATCTATTTTTACAGAACAGATATTTGTAATACTTGTATTATCTATTTGTTCAGCCCCAAACCAGCCTCTGGGAAGGGAATTAACTCCACCCCAGCTGAGACCAGCACACTTCAGTGTATGAATCCATCACTGACCATGAGCAAGGTGTGTTGAACTGTGTTAAACCAGTGACACTGTTAAATTCAGTGCTTTAATTGACGCTTCTCTTTCTGCAAAGAATCTGGGCAGTGTGTGCTGTGCCCCTGGGTAAGGGGAGGATTTCAGCAGCTTGGGCTTTGGGGTGCTCTTCTTCCTCCTGCTGTAGGATTGCTGTGCCACTCAGTTTATTTCTAGTGGAAACTGTGAAATGGGAGTGGGAGAAGATACTGAGGATAGGCTGGGGGGAGGAGGGAAGCTTTGGGGGCAAGGAGAGCTTGCAGGGAGAAGTCAGACATTTTTCCCTGATAAGCTGGCAGTTAGAGGGATGTGCAGTTGTGATCTGCTGTGCCTCTCAGTCAAGTTGAAGAATTAGCAAGCAGAGGAGCTGTAGGTGATATTTTTTAGCTGACTTGTGAAATGTGTGGTTTTACACCCAGTTTTTGGAACCATGAGAGAGGAATTTGTAGCAGTGATTGTAGCCTGTGAATGGTTAATCTCATCTCCTTTTAAACTTGAACTTTAGAATTGAAACAGACTGTAATAATGCTGAGATTGGGCTCTACTGAGTTTATAGCCAAAGTGAGTTAATGATGTAGTCCTTTTCTGCCTCCTCATCACTGCTCTCATTCCCAGAACACTTCATGTGCCTGTTTTGATTTTCTTTCAAAATCAAAGACATCCATACTGGGCGGCACTATGAAGTCTCCATAATAAACAACCACTAAGGGCTGACACAAAGTCATTTTCTGTAGTGAGAAAAGTCAAGGTCTGTAGCAACCTTGTGACAAAAGCAAATCTAGCATCAGCTATTCAATTTAGCAACAGCCAGCAAATTGGAAATGTGCAACAAAAGAAAAAAAGAAAGGTGACTGACTCTGCCAAGGAGGGTGGGAGTAAATGAGAGATGTTAGAGTTGAGTATTGACAAACATGGGATGGCCTCTGTGCTCCCAGGGATGGCTCCTGGTGCCTTTGGAAGCGATGCTTCCCAAAATTGGTGGGATCACCAAATCAGAGGAGGAGAGGAGATGGGAATTGTGCAGTCACACAGCAGAGAGGGGCACAGGGACTTCCCCCTGTTACACAGAGAGAGCTCCTGGCTGAAATGCTGGTTTGGGTGGAAGTAAACACTTCAGAACAAGCAAATCTTGCTGTCTGAGGGGAATTTATCAAGAGCTCTCTGCACTGTAATCGGGTTATTAATGTTCAGTGGGTCCTGACACATCAAAGGGACTTGTATGTCTGAATGCATCTTAGAGCAAAGCAAAGCCTTTCCAGGGAAAACTCAACAGGGAAATTCTTCAAAAGGGGGAACATCAGCCCAGGTCAGCCTGTCACAAAGCAGCCAAGGCTGTTACAGCTTTTCCAGACGAGTCTTGGGCTCAGGTTTTAAGACTTGCATTTCTGCTCTGGTTCAGCCTCCATTGTGAAAATCAATTTTAACAATTTAGAAACAATCACTTGTTTTAAAAATTTTAAAAGTTTAATAGCAATAAAATGGTTATAAAAAGAGTAATATAATTACAGTAATAATAATTTGGACAGTTTGGATTAGGACAATATGAGACAATAAGAACAAAGAGTTACAGATGGTCCGGGTACCTTTTCTGGGCTGCATAAGCCTGAAAAAGGACCCACGTTAACAGAGGATTAACCCTTAAAAGCAACAGCCTGTTGCATATTCATACACCTCATCCATGATGCATAAATTCCATTCAAACACAGGATTCTGTCTGGTCAGTGTCAGCTTCTTCCTCTTAATCCTGACGGTGTCTTCATAAACTGAGCAAGGTGGGAAGAAGTTTGTTTTTCCTCATAATGGAGCAATAAATTCTCTTTCTCTGAAAGATTTAAGTGTCCTTGGCTGCTGTCTTGGGGTGCTTAAAGATACTTTCTTTAAAAAAAGTATCCAACATAGCATGCTTTCTATTTTAACATTATGTTATAACCTAAAACTATATTTAACATTACTTTACACTATACTTTAACACTATATTTAACACTGTATTTAGCACTACTTAATAAAATTAACACAGCATAACTTTCTAACACAACACATATAATATTCATTTTAATATTTGCAAAAAGCCAATCATAAAATATGCATTTTTCACACCCATCAATGCTGTCACACTGGGATAAGTCTGTAATATCAGTGAGGTTGTTCCAGCTGCTTCCAAAAGTCCCTCAGTGGGTCTCAGGAGGAAGCAGAAACCTCTGAAAAGGTTTAATGAGACAAAGGTGGGAGGACAAATGATCCTCCTGTGGAAGTGGCTTCTTGGCCAGTTCCCTGGAGAGCTCAGGAAGTTGGGCAGCAGGGTCTTGCCCTGGGGAGAACTGGTGGGAATATCTCACTTTGAGGGGCTTCATGGTGATGCCTTAGGGTTTGAGCTTTTCTATTTTCCATGTATTTGTAACCCTGCAGTTCTTTAGTGCATAACTCCAAACCCCACACACAGTGTGAGCTGCTGCTTTCCCAGTTTGGGCAGACACAGCAATTCCTCTCCAGGCCTGGCAATCAAGGACACCTCCCTGCCTCGGGCCCCAGAGATAGAAACAAAAGTGAGTTGGGGGAGAAAACGTGGGGTCAGTGACTTCATTACCTGAAGCTGGAATTGGAAGATTAACCCCTGTCGCCCCATTGCACAGAGAAATGCAATGCACAACTTCCCAAGAAATTTCTAGGATTCATATTCTCTGAACCTCAGAGAAAGGAAAAACAAGTCTTACCTCATTTGCTGTGCCTGTGTTGTTCTCAATATTCTCAATTGTAGAAAATTGTTCACCTGAAAAAAATTAGTAATTAGATTCTAGAGTAAGTGTTTTAATTCACTGATCAGTTGAATCCAGATGTATGTGTGCCATGACTGTCAGCTGACAGTCATGAAATTCTGTGCAATGAAAGGCAGTTAAGTACTTAACAAATTCAGTTGAAATGTAATGTAATATAGTATAAAATAATAGAATATAATAATTAATTAACCTTTCAATTAAGTAAAATCCTCCTCATCATTTCCCCCAAATTTCAAACAAAAATATCATTGATAAACCCCCAATATGCAAATGGACCAAACTTATAAAAGTGTGAAAAGCAGTGACCTGTGATCCATTTTTTGGCTGGACCTAGGGGGGTTTCATCTGCCTGAAATGCACCTGAAGGCCCTTCAATAAATATAACTGCTTTTTATTCCCTTAATTCTGTCTGACCTCTGTTTTTAGGTAATCTCAAAAAGACATCAATGGTCTTTAGAAAAAGTGGAGCTGTTCGTCCTCATGTGCTGGAATGGGGTTTTAAAGTTGTTTTTTAAAATCATTGTTAACAGATGGCATTTCTAGGAGAAAGGTTAACAGGAGATAATTTGAGCTTTACTTTTAAAGACAGAGAAATCTCATGTCCCACGCAGAATAAGTGCAAGGAAGATGGACAGAAAGATTTAGAAAAGCTTTCATAGCATTAACGTCTGATACATCTATTTATTATGCTTATTACTCGATTTTGTCAAGTGGCAAAGACAGTAAAAATTCTTTATCAAGCATTTCCAGCACACCATTAACTTCTTTAGACCTTCTGAGTGTTGTGCAGCACTTATGGCAGAGCCACTCTGTAAATCACCATGAAAAGAATACTAAGTCTGGAGGTGGATAAGCATGATTATTCAAATAGGGAATAATTTTGGTCAAGTAAAATGCTAAGTTTTTTTTTTTCTTTTTAAGAAACAAATTCTCTAGAGAATATTCTGTCTCTTGTATAAATTTAGCAGAGAAGATTATCAGTTGATTTGCCTCTGCTTCATGCTCAAGTATGCAAAGCTGCTAAAGAGTTTTTGCCTTAAACTTCCCTGGGCTTTTTTGTCCTAATTTTTTCTGTATTTCCAATTAAGCTGTGTGTTGTTAAAAAGAAAAGAAGTTGCATATTTTTCTTTTTTTTTTTCCCCCGAAAAATAATTTTTTCTTCTAGTGGAATAAATCCCCGATGGAATCTTCCTGCAGCCTTTATTGAGACAAAATTACAATCATTTTTCTGAAAGTATTTTTCACTCTGGAGTTAACGTGGCCTCTGCAGAAGTCAAGGATTCACACTTGATGTGATTATTATAACATTCTTCTGCCTAAAAACTCCAATGTGGAACATTTGAAATGTAGAACTTAAACAAGAGTTTATAGCGTAAGAAAACAATGTGTTTATGTTCTATTTTAGATTTAGGGGGTAATTCCACTGCAGTTAAGCACAGCTGCAGCAATGGGTGCTGGGGTCAGGGTGTGGATGGTTTTCCTCTTGCCAGGAATGGCTGGAGAGCAGTGCCCAGGTACCCTAAGCAGACACTGAAGGGTTATTTTGTGCCCAAGCACCCTAAGGAGACACTGAAGGGTTGTTTTGGGGCCCAGGGATGTTGTTACCCCTTAGGTGTGATGCTGCTCTGCAGGATTTCAAAATCTCAGTCAATTTGTTGGGTTTTTTCCCCTCAACCTGCCATTGACACCACAACTGCAGGAGCTGGGAAATCACCTCTGAAACAGCTTTATTGCTGATCTCTAGGGCTGAAGTGGTGGATGGGAGGGTTAACTGTGCATCAGTGTGATTATTGAGGAAAAAGTGGTGGTGGGCAGGGCTGAGGGACATGGGAGAGGGGCAAGGCTCAAGCTGTGCTTGAACTGAGGAGTTTTACCAGATAATGGCTTCATGTTCCCCTCCAGCTACAGCACTTCTTTAGTTCCCAGGTGTGGACATTTCCCATAAACCTGGAGTTTATCTATACCTGGGAATGGTAGAAAGAAAGGAGGAAAACTGCTCTTTTTTAATGCACATTTTGAATTTGGCCTGTGCTGCCTGGGGTGGCAGGATGGTGAGATTCCTTCAAGGCTGTGCCAAGGGATATTTTCTCCCGGCGGGACTCCTGTCTGCTCTGTCCCCAGCTCTGTGTAGCCCCGGCAGAAGCTGCATCATCCTCAGTGTGATCCTCCCTGCCTGGGTGTCCCTGGGGCTCTCTGGGCTCGCCAGCACTCCAGGGTAACCAGAATTTCCCTGCCAGTGTTGAGCACTTGGATTTTTAGACTCTCAGGCTGGAACTTTTGAGCCTCTTGACTGCAGTGAGGGTTTGTTAAGAATAAAATAATAGGAAAAGCAGGGCTGCATTTCAGGTGTTGGCACTATCAGACTTTTTACCTGCAGCCTGCTTTAAAGACACATTAGGACACTGCATTTCTGTGTTCATGCAGCTTCTTAATGTTGTTTTAAGATGCTTTCAAGAGTGTGACAGTAGATATATTTCATTAGATAGCTGTAGCAAATACCCAGTGATTTACATATTACTATCAAACATCAGTATGCAGAGGAAAATTAATTACTGCACACAGCACTCACAGGCAAAGGCAGGGCACTTTCTTGATAATTACAGTATTACTGCAGAGGAAATACATCGCTCTTCATCTGACAACGTAATTTATAGCATCTCTGGAGCAGTTTGACTGCTGTGCTTCTGTTCCCAGGACGATTTTCTGGGTGGTGCTGTGCAGCTGTGGCTCCTCAGAGCTGTTTGCTCAGAGCCTCTGGAAACCACACCAGCAGTACCTGCAGTTTGTGTTTCTCCTTGATTGATGAGCTGCTGAATTTTGGGAGCTGGGAATAAAGCAAATTTGTTTTTTTTTTTTTTTTTTGTTAAACTCCCTGCTCAACTGAGAGAGAAAAGGGCGGACAACATAAAATCCAGAAATAAAAACCCCCAGTGCAAATTTCTGGTGCCAGGTTTTTTGACAGGTTAGTCACAAGAGCCATACATTTGAACATTTTGGCAGAACCTCTGCTGAGGACACACAGCCTTAGCCTTTCTACTTTGACAGGATGTGCCATGAGGATTAAATATTAAATGTGCCACTGAAGGAACAAGGTCTCTCTCTCTGTTTTGGTTGTCCACCCTCTGTTTTCTGGCTGGTGCAGTGTCCAGGTCTGCAGCTCCTGAAGCTTTTACTACCCTGTCCCATTGGTGGTCATTGGCCTTTGGCCACCAGAGCAATATCAAGAGAGAGCTTGGTGGTTGCTTCAGTGCTTAGAAAACAAAAAATTAAAATAAAAATTTAAAAAAAAATCCAAACAAATGGGACCTTACCTCTGCCTTTCCAGTCCCTCCTGTGTCCCTGAATTGATGACCAAAGCTTGAGTGTTTTGGACAAACTTCCATGTTTGTCCTAATTCCTTTGAATTTAGTTACTTTGGGGAGATACTTTGCTTTTAGTTTAATTCTCTGCTTTTATAACTCCCACTTTTGTGCTCCTGTTTGTCAGGGGCATTACTTTACCAACAAAAATTACCAACCAAAAAATTCCCCCCTTGATACGCTTTGTTGGTCAGATCTGTGAAATTTTAAAGTCATGGCACTATTAATTAGTGCCATTAAGATTATGTAGTCTCATCATATTTAAAGCTAAGCCTCAGGTAATAGTTAATGGTGCTGCAAAGTATATTAATAAAATTACTTGTAGTAATTAAGGGAGAAATGGAGGAGTGTGAGAGAGGTTTGGAGTGTTAGGTCAGGAAGGAATGGGAATGCAGCCCAAAGGGCTTCTGGCTGCTGGGCCCATCCTGCCCACTGTGTGTGGCTGGTCAGGGGGGACACTGGGCTTTGGGAGCTGGGGGAGAATATCCTGTGCTCCTCATTGTGCTGGGACAGCATCCTCTGCTCCTCAGTGTCCTGGGAGAGCATCCTGTGCTCCTCATTGTGCTGGGACAGCATCCTCTGCTCCTCAGTGTCCTGGGAGAGCATCCTGTGCTCCTCATTGTGCTGGGACAGCATCCTCTGCTCCTCAGTGTCCTGGGAGAGCATCCTGTGCTCCTCATTGTGCTGGGACAGCATCCTCTGCTCCTCAGTGTCCTGGGAGAGCATCCTGTGCTCCTCATTGTGCTGGGACAGCATCCTCTGCTCCTCAGTGTCCTGGGAGAGCATCCTGTGCTCCTCATTGTGCTGGGACAGCATCCTCTGCTCCTCAGTGTCCTGGGAGAGCATCCTGTGCTCCTCATTGTGCTGGGACAGCATCCTCTGCTCCTCAGTGTCCTGGGAGAGCATCCTGTGCTCCTCATTGTGCTGGGACAGCATCCTCTGCTCCTCAGTGTCCTGGGAGAGCATCCTGTGCTCCTCATTGTGCTGGGACAGCATCCTCTGCTCCTCAGTGTCCTGGGAGAGCATCCTGTGCTCCTCATTGTGCTGGGACAGCATCCTCTGCTCCTCAGTGTCCTGGGAGAGCATCCTGTGCTCCTCATTGTGCTGGGACAGCATCCTCTGCTCCTCAGTGTCCTGGGAGAGCATCCTGTGCTCCTCATTGTGCTGGGACAGCATCCTCTGCTCCTCAGTGTCCTGGGAGAGCATCCTGTGCTCCTCATTGTGCTGGGACAGCATCCTCTGCTCCTCAGTGTCCTGGGAGAGCATCCTGTGCTCCTCATTGTGCTGGGACAGCATCCTCTGCTCCTCAGTGTCCTGGGAGAGCATCCTGTGCTCCTCATTGTGCTGGGACAGCATCCTCTGCTCCTCAGTGTCCTGGGAGAGCATCCTGTGCTCCTCATTGTGCTGGGACAGCATCCTCTGCTCCTCAGTGTCCTGGGAGAGCATCCTGTGCTCCTCATTGTGCTGGGACAGCATCCTCTGCTCCTCAGTGTCCTGGGAGAGCATCCTGTGCTCCTCATTGTGCTGGGACAGCATCCTCTGCTCCTCAGTGTCCTGGGAGAGCATCCTGTGCTCCTCATTGTGCTGGGACAGCATCCTCTGCTCCTCAGTGTCCTGGGAGAGCATCCTGTGCTCCTCATTGTGCTGGGACAGCATCCTCTGCTCCTCACTGTGCTGGGAGAGCATCCTCTGCTCCTCAGTGTGCTGGGACAGCATCCTGTGCTCCTCACAGCCTGGGCTGGGATGATGCCTTGGAGTGGCTAGCCCAAACAGAGGCAGGATACAGCTTGGGCAGTGCAAGAGCCTGGCAGAGGCTCACCCAAGATAGATAAAAGTCAAGAGTTTTTTCTGTTTGGTCTAATGGCATATCAGGGGTTAATTGTCCAATTACAGCCTCAGGTAATGAAGTCACATTCCCCCAGTTTGCTCCTCCCCAATTCACTTTTGTTTATACTTTTTGGGCCTGAGGCTGCAATGATGCCCTTGGTTCCCATCTGGAAAAGGATTGTTCTGAGCTTACTGACACTCTGTGTGGAGTTCAGAGTTAGACACTAATGCAGGATCTGTAAAAAAGGAAAGCTAAAACCTTCAGGCATCAGGGAGAACATCCTCTGCTCCTCCCTGCCTGTGCTGGGCCCTCGTGTTTGCACAGAGGCAGCTCAGGGGTGGATTGACCCCTCAGTGTAAAGTAAGAAAGGATGGATTTAATTCTCTTCATTAACTCAGAAGAATTAGTCATGGATCATTTGCAGTGCTTCTGCTGCTGTAGAGAAGCAGTGTAAAGACCTGAAGATTGATTTCTGCTGCTGCTTTGAAGGAAGCATCTCAAGGAGTTGTGTTCTCAAAGCAGCTCCAGATTTGGACATTTTGTGTTATCAACAACCTCTGGCACCTCAAATCACACATGTATCAACTTTGGCTTGGAGCACAGCTGGCTGTCACTGCTCCATTTTGTGTCCATTCTTCCTTCTGTGCATGCAATTGGGTGCTCATTTACAGCTAATCACTAAAATCAAAGGGGTTTTATCGACCATGGAAAGGTTGCACCTCTTGCCAGTCTGTTTGTTTATATAATTGATTATATCATATGTAATTTATTGCATCAGCTAAAGGTGGAATTCGGCAGAGTGCAGATGAAAAGACACCTCTGTGTCTTTGGGCCATGCTGCCTCCCCTTGTAAAGCCCAAAGCATTCCCTCCCAGCCCTGTGGGCACTTCTGCCCCTTACAAACATCCCTGCGCCTGCTCATCCTCCCCTCAGCTGCTCTGGGTGCTGGAAGGAGGGAAAGCTGGTACCTGCACTGTGCTTTTCTCACCCTGGCTTCAAGCTGTGGCACTAATTACATTCCTGTAATTAAATTTTAATAGAAAAGGTAAAATATTGTCTTAGGCTCTCTGTATTTGAGAGAAAAGGAGAATTGAATGGTGGTTAATGGCTTGAGAAGCTGCATGGCCCCTTTGCAGTCCCCTGCCAAGCACAGGACTGTGCTAAATACCAAAAACCTCAACACTGCTGCTTTTACATTCCTTTTGGAAGTCCTTCTCTGTATGTAAATGAATTTGATATTTCCTCCTGATACAATAGGAACAGTGAATAAAAGCAGGTGTCTCTGACAGTGCATGGATATCTATGCTTGCTGAATTTCCAAGCAGTGTTTCTCTGTTCTGTTGCTTGTTGGTATTTGTAGCTTCTTCAGATAATTTTGTTGGAGGTTTTTTTTGCTGGCTGCTTCAGAAGAGACAGAAAAAAACACCCAAAACAAAACAAAAAAAAACCCCCAACCAATCCCAAAAAAGGCAATTGAAAGATTAATGACAATTGGAATTAATTCTAGTGGCCCATCAACCATCGCTCAGCCTTAAAGTAACACTGAGGGGAAAAGAATTTTCAATGAACAGTTCAAATATGAATTAAATCACAGTTTTAAATAAAAACTGTTTGGAAATTATTAATCAATTATTTCATGGTAGAAAGTGTGTTAACTTCTAAGTCAGTTTCTCAGTGGAAATTTGAGGACAAGTTTGAAGACAAGCAAGCAACTTCCCGCTTGTACTTTATGGATGCTTTTCTCATGGCCCATACAAAAATATTGGTACTTGAAGTGTCTGAACTGTCTTCCTGAAGTGTTTTCCTTTTGGATTGGAGAAATTGTGGCTTTATTTTGCTCTGAGCTCCTCCCTGCCTGGGCCTTGGGAAGCTGCTGAGCTTATGGACAAAAGGCTTGATCTGCATCTCCTGCATTCCCAAATTCTGATCGATCCCCAGTGCTGGAATGGGGCATCCACAAAGGGCTGTTCCTGCCAGGAGAGGGGAGCTCAGGACAACATTTCTTCATATCAGGCTGAATTGCAGCTTTGAGGACTCAGAGAAGTGATTCTGAAATATCCAAATGTGTCATTTTGATTAAAAAGATGATCAAACCAGAGCCTGACAAGTCCTATTTCAGAGGTTAAAAGAAATTCAGCTCTTTACTCTGATTTGGAATGCAAATATTTTCATGTTTGAATTTTTTTCTGACCCAGAAATTTTGAACTTAATTCAACTTCTATTATAGCCTGGCAGAAATCTCCAGTGCCTTTGATTCTTCTGTTCGTTGCAGCGAAATGTTAAATTAAAATGAGAATGGCTTTGGTTTACCCAAATGAGAAATTCTTCATCAAAGTTTGGTCTCAGAGCAAACCATCAATGTGAGGGCTTCCCAATATAGATCTGTTGCCTCTTTGGAGATGCAGTTAGAGCAGAAAACATCCTCCAGATTGTGTTATCCTTCCCCTGCAGTGGGCTGGGGCAGCGTGGCTGCCCAGCAGGCACAGGAGCAGCAGATGGAGAGGCTCTGGGCTGTGTATTCACTTGGGTCCTTGTCTGTCTGATGGCTTTGGGGCAAATAAATCCCTTCTACTTTCTTCATTTGCAGACTGCAAGTACAGACCTTGGCTCCGAAGTGTTTAATGTACTAATGTTTCTGCAGACATTTGCTGCTACCACAGAAAAATGTGCAAAGGCAGATTTCAGCTTGTTTTCCTTAAGCTTGTTAGTTTTAGGGTGGAATTTAAAAACTACTTGATGTGGTTTAGGTTTTATTTCCCCGTGGAAGCCTGTGCCAGCTTCATCCCAACTGGGGCTGAACTTTGCTTGTTAGAAAACTCCACTCTTCATTCTCTTTAGTTACATAAGGAAAAAAAAAGTATTAAACAAGTAAACAGTAGAAAGCAGTTTCCTTTTGATGTTTCCAGTAGTATTATGTAATAATAGATGTTAAAAAGAATTATTTCTCCACTTTTTTGGGAGGTTTTGGGCAGTGGGTGGCAGAGGGAGATCTGTGCATCAGGAGATTGCTGAGTAGGCATTTTAGTAGCTGATTCATGGCACTGGGAGAAACATCCATTGCATTTCCTGCAGTTAATGCAGGGAACATGGGAATGCTGGTCCAGGCAGAGCCTCCTCAGAGACCCTAAGTTAATAGGAATTTGTCTGAGATCAGCAGAGAGATGGAAAAAAAATATAGATGTGGTGAACAGAGGGATCATTGCTTTCTCTCTGCTCTGCCCACAACTTGTGCTGCTGTTCTTACTGAGCAGAATGAAATTTGGGATGAGGTTTTCATTAAGAAGGTTAGAAAAATGCCAGTTTGCTGTGTCTCTCCAAAGTGACTGCTATGCATCATAAAGAATGGAAATTAAGAGCATCCTGCCTCTGTTCCTGCCACCACAGCTGCTCCTGTGCAGAATTACTCTGGATGGAGGAGAGGGCTTTTGGCTTTTAAATTCCAAGTTGGTGTTTTGATCCTGGATAACCTCTGAAAGGCCCTGCCCTCTGCCAGCTCTCCTGTGGCTATGTGGGAATGATTTACTGGCTCCTTTATCCTCATTTCAAAATAAACACCTGTTCAGTGCAGCCCTGCATTCAGGCCTGGGATTTTACCTCTAGAGATGGGTTTTTTGCTTTTCAAAGTGTGTGTTCCACCTTGATTTCCTGCTGTCCTGCCCCTACAGAGGGATGGCTGTGTTCAGCACAGGCACATTGTGCTTCTGTGTGGCCACACAGAGGGCAGCAGGCACAACTTTCCCAAGGATTTCTCCTATGGAAAGGCAGTGAGAAACCTCAGAGAAGGAGAGAAAACAATTCTTATCTCTATTTGCTGCTCCTGTTGTTTGGCACATGTGGAATGTGTTATGGAGATTGTTTATCACCAGCTGGGGTCTCTGTACAAATCACAAACAGGACAGGACTGCTGTGGAACGTGCCTTGAGCTGTTTTATTTTCCAGCATCACTCTCATTCCATGGTTATGACAATGGGAAGATGCCACCAGCTCACATCCCAGGCAGCAGACCCAGAACTTAATGTTACAACTCACTTTATAAGTTTATTGACCAATCACACAAAGCAAAAGCACATTGACAGTAGCTCTATCCAACCACTATAAGCACAGGTACCTTTGGTTAAACAATGCTTGCTCATTTCAAATACAATACCTGCTTGTGAGCCTTAAAGCACAATGCACAGAGCTCCATTATTAAGCTTCAAACTTCCTAATATCTCACTAGATAAACTTTTCTGTACCTTAGGGAGTTATTCTAGACAAGCCTTAATACACAAACCATTGTTCTATTTGTCCTTGCTTTTCTACTTTTTACATCATTTTTCTGCTGGCCAATCTCATGGCTGCTGCTTAGCTCTAATCACAGTTCTGCTGTCTCTGAGGCCTGCCTTTTGCAGCTTTCCCAAAACCCTCTGATTTTGTAAATTCCCACAATTGTTTACCCAAAGTGATTTGTTAATTGGACCCTGCTGATGTTTGGATTGATTGGCCAATTGGGTCAAAGCTGTGTCTCAACTATCTGCAGGCAGTCACGGGTTTTTCTGTAGTATTTTAGCATAGTTTTAATATAGTATTAGTGTAATATAATCTAGCTTAATAAAGCAACTTTTCAGCCTTCTGGAATCATGGAGTCAGAGCACATTATTCCCTACCTTGGGGTCACCTTCTGGAGCCCCATGGAAATCTGCCTTTGGTGCCTGCCAGGCAGCAGGTGACAGCCCATTCCAGCTCTGGCCAAGGACTTGCAGATGACTTTGTGTGGCTGTTTTTTTTCCTTCAGGTGAAACAAAAGGCAGCTGAAGCAGTGAGAAAGGCATTTTTCCTTGTGTGCAGGAGCCTAATGCAAACAAGAGGCTGTGTGGTGAGAGTGAGCAGGAGCCATCAGTCTTGGGGAGGGCTGAGAGAGCTGAGCTGAGCTCTGACCTAGCTGGGATGAGGTGTGAGGTGGAAATATGTCTGTAATGCACCACAGGAAGTTTTCTGTTGCAATTTGCTACTTGCAAACTTTTTCTTGGATTATTTGGAAGAGAATAGAGGCCATTCCAGCTCATTCCAGCTCACACTGCTCATTCCAGCTACTTCTGAGCTCTGAATTGCACTCAAGAGCCCAAAACAACCTTGTGTTTCCTTGAAAACACTGCCCTGCATGGGAATTCACTCCTTCACTAGCATCTCACCAGCTGCCACTATGAAAATCAGGTTTCAGACACAGGGAATGCCTGCTCTATATTCTACTTGCACTTCCAAGAACTTCCCCCTTTTAATGGCCAGCTTGGGCATTATGAGATCCATATGTTTATGTAGACTGTCTAGGAGCTTTTAGACTTGTGAGAAGAAGCTCATGAACTAAATGTGGAGCCATTAAACCACAGCTCTTCTCCTGAGAGAAATTTTCCTGAAACAAAAATTGGATTTGATCAGGATGTTCCTGTTTGCATTGCAGCTTTCATTCCCTGGAGGGTTATTTCATTAACATGTGACATCTGCTGTGGATTTGGAGAGGTGATATTGAAAGTAGAGGTAAAGGAAATAGGGCAGATATAACATTCCTGTGTGGACTGGGAAGGAATTGGCATTGAAGGGCTGTAAAAGATGGAGAGGAGCTTGGTGGGGTTATAAAGAGAGAAAGGAAGAAGTTCATGTTTGGAGCATCCTGTACCTGAAAGGCATCTTGAGTCCTTTCCTCTGATTTTGGGACATTGAACTGGGAGGAGCTGGTTTTGAGGGTTCCAAGGTCCTTTCCTTCCAGATGGTATTGAATAACAGAATTGCTGAGGTTAGATGGTGTCTCTAGAGATCCTTAAATGTTTTCTCTGTCCTCAAAGCAGGGTCAGCTGGAGCAGGTTGTTCTGCACCTTGTCTATTTTAAATATCTCCAAGGGTGGAAACTCCACAGCTTTTATGGGCAAATCTGCTTTAGTGTTCAATCAAGGTTGGAATAAAAATTAATTTTTATGTTTAAATGAGAATAACAGCAGTTCACCTTTTCCTCCTCTTGTCCTTTCCCTGGACACTGGAGGACAGAGTTCCTCCATCAGCTCTGTTCTCTCTTTTAGGTGAGCCAGCTGTACCTGTGACACTGCTGCTCACATCAGCTCCTGTGGCACAACTTGGTCTCTTCATCCTTTCTTGATATTTTGCCCAAATCTTTCTTTTTCCCCCTTACCTGTTGTGACACTCAGGGGCTCTCAGACTTTCTCTCACCATTAGCTCACCTTTGATTTCCTGCTGCCTGCTGTTGGCCCAGGGCTGAAACCAGGCTCCTCTATCTCCCTCAATACATCCCCTCCTTTTTGTCAAACTGTGGTCAAACCACAAACCAGATTCAAGTAAATCTATGGCAGTTGGCAGGTTAAAATGAAAGTGTTGGTGGGGATCAGTCACACCTGGATGAAAGTCAGGAGCCAGTTTATAATGGGAATTAAAGGCCATTTTAGTGCTACAACAATAATCAGAGTGGCTGGGATCCTAAAGTTCATCCTTCGGGGAGATAGGAGAGAATTGCCACAGAAGAATTTCTGCTTTATCTTCTCCACCCTTCCCCTAACAAAAATTATTTTATTAGGATCTATGTGAAAAGATTAAAGTTGCATTTTAGCTAATAATCCAAATTCAAATCTATATCTCCTTTAGAAGCACTGTCTAAACAAACCTGGCTATTTTAGAGCTGTGACATTACTTTATCTTGGTAACCTTTGTGAGCTGTTATTAACAGAGCTGCACAGATCCCCAAAGGAGCATTTCCAGTTCAGGGGAGGGTTAAGATGAGGACACAAATCACAGAGCTCCGACCCCTCAGTCAAAACAGGTGGAGATATTTAAAGAGGAATTGGTAAATAAAACAACTACTCAGAACAAATAAGGAGGGAGAAGTCTCTCCCATCCTTATTTTTACTACAAAGTGCAAAATCACTGTTTTCTTGCATGTCACAGTGTTGCAATAGGACACGAAATGAATGACATGCAGAAGCTGAGACATCTAAAGTAAAAAGAGAGTAGTTTATTTTTGAACTCCAATATTTATAGACTTTCAAAAGTGACTGTGGATTGGAGGATGAAATTGGCATCTCTCTAGCCACACTGGTCAAACCAACAGTCCATCAATTCTCTCCTCCTCCAGAAAGGAATGCAAACCAATCATTATTTACATGAAAAGTGTGTGAGAAACTCCATTACCAAAATGCAAACATTAGAAGGCTTAGAAGAACAGGGCAACATCACAGCACATCCAAAGCATCTGAGAGTGATTAACCCTTGCTGTCCCTGGCCGGTCAGGAGGCTCAGGAGTGTTTGGCACAGCCACCAAGGGCAGGTTCACGCCTCTGACCTGCCAGATCTAACCTGGGGAAAAGCCCACGAAGGGCACAAGTGCTGCACTTCTGTAGATCCCTTCCTGTGCATGATACACCTATTCCCTGTGAAATCTGGTCCTTCACTAGGATAAATAAATTGGTGTTAGAGTAATTTTTATTGGCCAGATGTGCCCAAACAGCTGGAGCTGCCTCACTGCTGCTATATCAATGCCTTTCCCACTGATTGGGTTTTTCCCCCTTTAATATTCCCATTATGGCATATTTTTAGCTTAATTAGCAGCAGTCCTAATCTGCCTTTTTGGTTTTTTTTCTTGGCAAATTGAGGCTGCAGGGGAGGCATTGGGAAGGGTAATGTGTGCCTTCCCAACTTCAGCACAGTTGGCAGTGCTGATTTGATACTGAAGAGCCATGGAAAGTAAATTATTCCCTTTGCTTCTCAGGGTTCTCAGGGCAGGCTTTTCCTATTTTCCAGGTATTTTCTTAGTTGTGCATAGCCTGTGCACTTCTGGGAGTCAGGAACAGCAAAGTTAACAGACTCCATCTTTGGTAGAAGAAACCTAAATCAAAGACAGTGCATTTTCCATCATGATTTACAGCAGTTACCTGTCCTCCTTCGTGCCTTATTCCCAGCTGTGCCCAACCCTCAGTCCTCAAGAGAAAGGCAGTGCTCCTCCCACCAAGGTAATCCTTTGGATAAAACAATCCTGGCATGATCTGCTTCCTCCAAGTGCAAGTCTGAGTGTGAATCTGTGTTTTTCTGTCTATATACTATGAGAAAAAAAAGACATTTATGCCACTCTGTCAGTGTTAGGTGCAACCAATTACTTCAGCTGATGGATCTGCTTAGTCTCTAGGAGCTGTAGCTCTTTGATATCTAGTGAGACTATTTGCCACTTTCAGTGCTTTACATCTTCAAAGCACTGTATAAACACTTAATTTAGTACAGAACCCACTAGGGATGGTAAATGAATGAAGAATGTACAAACTTCCACTTAGAGGACTAAAAGGCCTTTCAGGGAGTTGATGTAAAGTTGCTCTTGCTCTACGCACAGTGTGTGATTTGTGCCAGTGCTGGTTTGTTCCTGCATATTGCCTCTAAGGGACATCTCTGCTCAGATGAGGAGATTGAAACCTCCTCCATCCTCCTTCACCTTATTTTCAGCCATTCTTTTTATCCATGTAAAACACCACACTTGATCCCCTGATCAATAAAATCATTCCAGGATATTCCAGGAAGGGATTTTGCTGGCCCACAAAATTCCAGCTGAACCAAGCAGAGCAGTTGGACTTGCTGCTTTTAAAGGCTCCTTCCAATCTGAATGATTTTAAGATTCAATGAAATACCAAATTGTCATCTTTAAAAATTTTCCTGCTATCTTGTATCCTGTTTTATTGTCCTGGTGACTTTCCCCTGGTTTTTCCAACGCCAAGGAATCTGGTTCATGGTGCTTTGTTCCTGTGCTGAGTGGTAGGTCCCAAGGAACCTGTGGCTTAGTCCCAGTGGATTTCCAGTGTAGAGCAAATACTTTTTCACAGTCAGACCTCAGAGCAACTCTGGGCATCTGGAATAACACTTCTCTCCTGTCCCTGCCTGCCTCTCCTTTGCCCTCAGTGTTCTCAGCCTTTTCTCAACACTGAGTCTGCTCTACCCAAACCAGAGTTTATTCCAAATGTTGGTATCATTACTGCTACCAAAGAAATCACAAATCTTAATAAAGGGGGCTGATAAGCGAGCTTAAGTTGTTGCAATTAAACCAGCTGATTCCCAGCCAGTTATGGGGACTGGAAGTGTTAAACCAACTCACACTGAACTTCCAGAGAGATTCTTTTATCTTAATCCAAGCAAGGATATGGAGGTTTGGGGGGAGGTCTGTCTTCCCAGGCCCAGGATATTTTCTGTGCTGCTCTCTGCTGTGGTTTGGAGATCACTTTGGGCCATTTCTCAGCTATAGCTTGTCACTCTGATTTTCAAAGATTTTCTAAGCCTTCTGATGTTTACATTCTTCTAGCAAACTTTCTCAGACACTTTATGTAAATAACTCATTGTTTTGCATTCTTTTATGGAGGAGGAGGAATTCGATGGACTCTTGGTTTGTCCAGTGTCATTGGAGAGGTGGCACTGTCACCCTCCAATCCACTGTCACTTTTAGAAAATTATAAATGTTGGAGTCAGAAATTAAACTTCCCTTTTCTTCACCTTGAGATCCACGGTGTGTGTCGTGTCCTATAGTGACAATAGCTTCCAGTAAATGGATACCTACAGAGGCACAGATAGAGCTGGGGCTCTGAGTGCCCAGCAGACATGATACACTGCAGGATATATTTTTGCTTTATGATTTTTGATTCTCAGAGGTGTTTCCATCCTCCTGCAAGTGTTGGGTTTGACATGGTTTAGACATCAGTGCCTCCAAACAGCTGTTTCCCATTGCTGTGCTCTGCACCCCTCATGGGTTTTGTAGTAAAAATCTAACACAAATTGCCTTGCTAATCTTTCTTTTGTAAATACCACTGCAAAAGAGGCAAACTTTGCATTCATGCATCCTTTCATTATTATGATAATTAATTTCAATTTATAACTAATTAATGCCGTTCTGTGGCTAACTGGCCCCCTATTAGTGGCAGCAAGTGAGAATCAGTGAGTGTATGAATTACAGATGCTGGGCTGTACACTGAGAGAAAAACCCTTTGCAGGGGCAGGGATCCTGCAAGGAGCTGCTCTTCCCTCCTGTCCCACTTCCCAGTGCTGCAAACCATGATGAATACATTGGGTTTTCATCTCTGTGAGGTGTGAGGAGGAAGGGGAGAAGTGGGAATGCCTTGTAATTAAAAGTAACAATTTAGCTGACAGTGTGATCAGAAATACAAACCTGTCTGGTGGAGCAAAGAGAGAGGAGGAGGAAATCAAAATCTTGCTGTGCACAGGTGCTCTTTGATCTCAGCTCTAATTCAGAGCAGCCCAGTCCTGCTGCAGGTGGCATTAGATAAGAGGATGAATTCCCTGGACAGATTTTGCTGGCGCTCTGAAGCAATTAACTTTTGCTTGTTTGTAAAGTGAACATAACCAGGTACTCCCCATCTTCCCAAAAAAAGGGTTTGAGACATCCCCATCTCCCAAATGGATTAATTATGGTTTCATCTCCCTCCTGGATCAATTATAGAAGTCTATGCTACTGGGTTTGCTGGGGGGGTTTCTTGTTCCCTTTCTCTCTTTCTCTCTTTTTTCTTTTCTCCCCTGAAAGGTGTTCCTGAACTGAAATCCCTCTTAAGGGGGATTTCAAAAAGTTCAGAAACTGTAACACTAAGCTGAGACCCAGATAGTTTTAGTTCAAGGGCCAGGAAGTTCCTGGCTGGACTGTGATGATATTCTTGAAGGAATGCAGGAATGGGACAAGATGCAACTGGGGGAAGCAGAGCTGCCCCTCAGGGCTGGGATGCTGCACATCCTGCTGGGTGATCGGTATTTTCCAGGCTGCCTTGATAAGAGAATACAAATCTCTGTGGCTGCTTCTCTGCTTTGTCCTAACTTTGTGCCAAATGACCCCTGCAAGGAGTAATGATGTGCATTAGGAGCTGCAGGAGAGGCAGGTGTGATGCTGCTCAGGAAGGTAAAACTGCAGCCCAGGTGCAGAGGAGGCAATGGGGCTGGAAAGGGGCTGGGAACACAAACCCTGTGAGGAACCCCTGAGGGAGCTGGGGGTGCTCAGCCTGGAGAAAAGGAGACTCAGGGCTGCCCCCATCACTCTCTGCAGCTCCTGAAAGGTGCCTGTGCTCAGCTGGGGCTGGGCTCTTTCTCCAGCAGCACTGACACAGCCAGAGCACACAGCCTCAGGCTGCACCAAGGGAAATACAGGTTGGAGATTGGGAAAAAGTTTTTCATGGGAAGGGTGATAAAGATCTGGAATGTTCTGCCCGGGGAGGTGGTGGAGTCCCCATCCCTGGGGGTGTTTAACAAAGCCTGGATGTGGCACTGGGTGCCAGGGTTCAGTTGAGGGGCTGGGGCTGGGTTGGACTCGATGATCTTGGAGGTCTCTTCCAACCCGGTCATTCTGTGAATTCTGTGCTAAAGCCTCACCTTAACAGGTGTTTTCCTGCTGGTGATGTGTAGGCTGGGCTGAGCACAGCCTGGGAGGCAGAGGAGAGGTCCCAGTTTGGGAGAGAGGTGTGCTGCTCCATCAGGGATCAGCTCCTAGGGCTGGAGGAAAGCTCCTGCTGCAGCTTACAAAATGCACATTTTCAGCAGAGCTCCTTTCTCTGTGAAGAAACTCATAGGCAAAGAGAGGAGAGAGTTCAGGCTACTTTCTCATCTATTTTGTGCTTATTTTATAAATTTTTCAAGGCAGAACCAAGGACCCTTCTGGAGAGTGCCCTGGGAAGGGCTGGGATTGCATTTGGAGCTGTGGCTCACCCCAGTCCTTACCTCCAGCAATTAGTTTAACAAATCCGCTTTCTCAAGACCGTCAGCCATGTGCTGCCTCACAGTGTAATTGTGCGTGACTGTTCCTCATTAGACAGCAATATTTACCTCCAGGGAATGAGGATTTCAGCCTGGGATGAATCAAACTTTGGCAAATGTCACTGCTTTTGTCAGGGCTGAGATAAATGAGCACACAGAGCTTTCAGCACCTGGGCATTGTGTCAGGGGCTGCCAGGGGGGGAGGCAGGACAGCTGTGCCAGAGCTGATGCTTGGAAAACCCTGTTCCTTTCCCTTGGAGCAGGAATTCAGAACCTGAGCAAGGCTGGAGAGGGTTTTACTGTGCACAGTTGGGCTGTACTGGGGACCAATTGGCAGGGAAGCCTTGTTCCTACAAAGCTGCACAGGCTGCCAGACTTGTTAGCAGTTGTGTTTTAGGGGATGCACATCTGTGATCCTGACTGGGATCCAAGCTATTTAGCCTATTTGTGCAGGAA
>NW_005054502.1:440684-446063 GCF_000277835.1 Geospiza fortis | reverse complement strand
TTTTTTTTTCCTTGGGAGGTAAACATTGCTGATATCTAGATCTATATCTATATCATCTGTCCATCTATCCATCTATCCATCTATCTATCCATCTGTCCATCTATCCATCTATCTATCCATCTATCTATCCATCTATCTATCCATCTGTCTATCCATCTATCTATCCATCTGTCCATCTATCTATCTATCTATCTATCTATCTATCTATCTATCTATCTATCTATCTATCTATCTATCTATGACAAAGTAAGTGCCAGAGAGGTTAAGTAGTCATTCCCAGATTAAAAAAATAACAGCTTGGATTCAAAGAAGGCAATAAATAAGATTACTCCACCAGCTCCTCTTCTCTGTCTACTAATTTTATTTTCCCCTTACAAATATGATACTCTTGCACCCCATCTATGTGAGTGGTGTCTAGAAAAGGCTTTTTGAGGACTGTGTTTTACAAGAAGTTCTCTGCCTGTAGGAGAATTAATATCTAAGACAATATAGAAAGGAAGGGCTCACCAATTTCAGGGAGTTCTGCTGGTTTTGTGCCCTAGAACATTCTTCAAATAGAGCAAAGCCACATGTGTGAGCTTTCTTTCTCTGTAAGGGAAGGTGGGGATTTCTCTCTGTTTAGGGTTTTACAGAAGGGGGTAAAGCCCTGCTTTCTCACTTTGTCATGTCTTATATTGTAATTTTATTTATCTTTTGTTGCCTTCATGCAAATCTGTTCCAGACAGTCGATTCTTATCTCCAGGGTCAGAGCACAAGAAGTTAATGAACCATTTGAAGTGCAGTACCCACTGATCTCTGTAAGCTGAATAACCCAGGCTGCAGCTGCCTGAGCTCCCCTGAGTGCTCAGGGACTGAAGGGCTGGCAGGGAGAGGAGGAATAAGGGACTTCAGAAAAGCAAACTGGCCTGAATTTTCTTTTTTTTTTTTTTTTTACTTATTTTACCAGCTGTTCAGACTTCAGGGTTGGTGCCTTCCATGGCAGCAGAAAGCAGGGAAAACAGCAGGACCCAGTGTAGGAAATTTGTCCCTACAAGGGGAATTTGTTTCTTTTGAGCTTGGAGGGTATTGATCAGGAGATGTCAGAATGTGGCTGAGGCTGGTAGGATTTTTAAACCATTCAGTTTGATGTGAGGGATGTTCAGCCTCACCAAATGAAGCTTGAGCTGCCTGTGCCAGATGTGGAAGCTGTTGCACTTTTGTCCTAAACTTCTCTGGATGGCGAATGCAGAGTTTCCACGTGCCAGGTAAAACGTCAGTCCTGTTTGAATTATGACAATAAGGAAAAATCCCCCATATTCTTTTGATCTTACAATAAAACAGGATGTGGAGATTTGGAATAAGCCACTGTCCAGTGATATTTGAGCACATCTCACTGTATCAGCTTAAAAGCTGGATAGATGCAGATATTTAGAATTCTCAAAGATCTTACTTTGTTATACTCATTTTAATGCTTTTCCAGGGCACCACAGTTCATTCTCTTCCTTGCATTTCACATGCAAAGCATCGGGTTTAAATACAAATTAGTCTGAAAACAATCCTCTCTTTGCTTTAAATTTTAAAAGCTTGGATTTAGCTTTTAGGCTCATTAATATTCACAAACATTGCTTAGTTAAGCTTGCTTTAATTTCTCTGTGTGCTTTGTTAAAAGAGATTATAGTGATGTTTGCATTCGCATGGGAGACTTTTAGTATTGTGCAAATTTTGGTCATTATTATGGAAAAAATGTTGAAAATCTGCCTCAGTCTCTCCTGTACTTTCTCGAACTCTTGTACTTCTTGACAGCTTAGTGAGAGGGTTTTTTCCATATGTATTAGGTGGATTTTGCATTTCTCTTTGAGAGGTGGTTGAGAGTTTCAGAACCCCAGAGGAGAAGTTTTGGTCTCCAGGTCGGATAGGGGAATGCCCCCCTTCAGATTTGGAAAGCCCATCAGCCTTGGAGCAGCCCCAGATGTGTTCAGCCTTTCCTCCTGTCAGTGTTTGCCACCAGCCTTGGCCAAACGAGCTGGAAAGCACAGCAGCCTCTTCCTAATGATGTTCTGGAGCCAGGGCCAGCTAAACCCCTGGATTTGCAGTGCTCACAGAGGGATGGAGAATCCCTGCTGCTTTTCTCCCTGCTTAGCTCCAGCCCTGCTCAGAGCTGTTGAGAAGCAGCAGATGAGGGGCTCGGTGCTGGGAGCTGCTCAGCCTGAGCAGGGCTGGCTGTTCCAGGGGAAACCTGTGCTGCTGCAGGGATGGGTGCAGAGCTCCTGCAGCCCTGGATAGAGGGGCAGGGAGAGCCCAGCCTGTGGGCACTGCAGAGCTGAGACCCAGAGTGATGCCACCAACCCATCCCAGGGCAGCAGGATTGCTGTTGTTGGGTTGGGATTGTTGGGATCACCTTCTGGTGAGGGAACATCTCGAGTGCTGTGTGCAGCTCTGGCCCCTCAGCTTGGGAAGGACCTTGAGGGGCTGGAGCACATCCAGAGGGGACAACGGGCCTGGAGAGGGGCTGGGAACACAAACGCTGTGAGGAACCCCTGAGGGAGCTGGGGGTGCTCAGCCTGGAGAAAAGGAGACTCAGGGCTGCCCCCATCACTCTCTGCAGCTCCTGAAAGGTGCCTGTGCTCAGCTGGGGCTGGGCTCTTTCTCCAGCAGCACTGACACAGCCAGAGCACACAGCCTCGAGCTGCACCAAGGGAAATACAGGGTGGAGATCGGGAAAAAGTTTTTCATGGGAAGGGTGATAAAGTTCTGGAATGTTCTGCCTGGGGAGGTGGTGGAGTCCCCATCCCTGGGTGTGTTTAACAAAGCCTGGATGTGGCACTGGGTGCCAGGGTTTAGCTGAGGTGTTGGGGCTGGATGATCTTGGAGGTCTCTCCCAACCTGGTCATTCTGTGAACTCTGAAAAGGGGAAAGATTTGATTTAATTTCCTTTTCTTCATTTTCCTGAACCACAGCTTTAATGTAGGAACTTTAAATTTGGTTGTTTTGTTCATTTTTGTTTGAGTATACCAACATTTCCAAGACATGTATGACTGTCATTGTAATGCCCTCTTCATGCTTAATTTCAAAGTTCATTTCAGCTCCCTAAGCCAAGTCTTCCCTCTTGTCAGGTGCCAGTGGCACCTTGATCCTTTACTCCTGGGGGCAAGGACAGCTCAAACTGGCTGGTTTTTAATTGAAACTCAGTGACAGAGGAGAGTTTGCAACTGAGGCAGAAACTTGGAAGTGGCTGCAGGTCTCTTCACAGAGAGCAGCAGGCACAACTTTCGCAAGGATTTTCCTGGGGAAGGCAGTGAGAAGCTCAGAGAAGAAGAGAAAACAATTCTTATCTCTATTCCCTGCACCTGTTGTTTGGCACACGTAGATTGTGTTATGGAGGTTGTTTACTGAAGGTGATGGTTGGTTGGATTTTTTGGCCAGTTAGGTCAAAGCTGTGTTGTGGCTGTCTCCAGACAGTCGTGGGGTTTTCTTGAGTATCTCTTTAGCATAGTTATTGTATAGTATTAGTGTAATATACATAGCTTAATAAAGCATTTCTTCAGCCTTCTGAAATCATGGAGTCAGAGCACGCTGTTCCCTACGTTGGGGTTGCCTGGCATTGATTCTTGATGCTTCTCATGCACATGTCCCACCTGCCCAGGCTGCTGGGTGTGACAGCCCCTCCACCTGGGGACACTCCCCACATCTCTGTTCAAATTGTGTCCTTGACAATGTCACTGAGGGGAAGGAGGAGTTATAAACCCACTCTTCTGAATCTTGCAGGGTTTTTTGCCTGCCTGTTCTTGCACTGAGCACAATTTATTTTCTTCCCCTGTCCTGTCAGCCTGACTTAGAGCAGCTCTGCAGCACAGCTTTCCTGATAATTTCCACCTGGATCTTGTAGAGAAGCTGTTTTTGGCAGAAGTTGTCCACAGAGCCCTCTCCCTCCTGTATTAATGACCCAGACAGCTCTGTCAGTCTTTGCAGAACCTCAGGTCATGGTTTTTTTGTCACATCTTTGCTAGCAGGAATATCCAGGTGTGTGCCTGACTAACATTAACACAGGCTGCTTCTGGTTTAAGCCATGCAGTGAAATCAGAGCTTGTGTCAGAGCAGCAGGGCAAAGCTGAGCTGAGCAAAGCTGCTCTGCCTTCCTCTGGGCTTTTCAGCTGGAATTGGTGCAAGTGGCTCCTGGAAAATGTGAGAGATGGGGGAAGAAGAGAATAATTGGCCATGTCCTATAGGCAAATTCCCTTGCAGAGGAAGTGTAGCAGGATACAGATTGCTAAACCCTAAAAATCTCACAAATCAGCAGCCAAATACAATTTGTACGTTCGGGAACTTGTCATGCAAAGGGAGCTTCTTTTTCTGGCTTTTTTTTGGCTGCATCTTCCCTGTTGCACCTTCCCTTTGGGATCTTTGGCAAGGTGTTGCCCCCAGTCTGTAATTTCATGCACCCCTGTAATTTATCACTCAAATAGTGTTGGCTTGTGCAGCAGGAGATGCAGCAGAATCTATAAATCAAATAAAACATTACTTTGATCACACAATAAGTGAAACTTTCATTTCATGTAATGTCTTCAGTGGCTCTTGGGTGTTGTTTTTTGAAGCACGCAGGGTGTTGAGGGGAAAAAATGCAATGCAATTCTCTGAGAGCACCTTTTTCATTTGGATTTGGCAGGAAATGATTCATTAATTGAATACCAGCTTTGTGCCCAGCCCCATTGCTGTGGGATGCATCAGATTAGCATGGAAGAAACACCAGAGCAAAGTCCTGGTGTAACTCTTAGGGATGTTCTCTTCCCCACTTCAGGTAGGAAGGTGCAGAGGGTTAATGAGTCTTAGGATTTGTTTATTTATTTATTCACATTCAATCTGGTGGATTTAGAGGTTTCCATTATCCGTGTCAGTGTCTAATCCTTTGTTGAATCAGTAGTAGAGGGATGCAGTTCTTTGTTTGCTCCAATTTAATAAACCAAGGCAAAGGTTGGCAGGGGGGATAACAGTTTCTGTACCTTTTTGACTTGGAGTGCTTCATCCAAAGTCTCATTAAACTAATCTGTCCTGGTCAGAGAACCTGGAGGGAACTGAAATAATAATAATGGCTTTATTTAGTAGAAGTAGCAATTAAAACTCAGGCATATGACAGTTCCTTTTGTAGTTTTGGATACTGTTCTGGGATGCACATATGTTTTTGTTGTTCTTGCTTATTTATCTGCTTTATAAAGTCTAGTTATGGTGAATATTACTCTGGAGAATCTTGTAAATTTGTGTGATATCTGTCCCTCTAAATGAGGATTGTGAACTTGGGAGGCACAGCTTGAAAACTCTTGGTTGTTACCAGTTGTTCTCTGATAAATTTCTTGCTAAGGATTCACTTTTCTGCTTTTACTCTCTATTTGTTGCTTCTTTAGTGCA
>NW_005054502.1:414823-440674 GCF_000277835.1 Geospiza fortis | reverse complement strand
TGCTGACCCTGACCCTCACCACTGGTCACAGGTGTATTTCATGAGGTTTCTGTGGAGCCCTAGTGAATGTGCTCCTACAGACCCGCTTGGGATGGTTTGGGATAGAAAGGATCTTAAAACTCATCCAGTGCCACCTGAGCCATGGCAGGGACACCTTCCACCATCCCAGGCTGCTCCCAGCCCTGTCCAGCCTGGCCTTGGGCACTGCCAGGGATCCAGGGGCAGCCCCAGCTGCTCTGGGCACCTGTGCCAGGGCCTGCCCACCCTCACAGGGCAGAGTTTCCTCCTCACATCCCATCTAAATCTCTCCTCTTTTAGTTTAAACCCATTCTCCCTTGTGCTGTCACTATCAGCTCCTGTCAAAAGTCACTCTCCAGCTTTCTCATGAGCTCCCTTTAAGCCCTGAGGCCTCAGGGAGGTGTCCCTGGAGCCTTCCCTTCTCTGCACATGTCACACAGAGTGGATTTGGGCTGGGATTTGTGTGTTCGGGTGGATAAACAGATGCAAAACCCAGTTCTTCTATTTCAAACCATCAAAACTTTTGGGGACAATATTATACTGAAAAAAATCATTGCTGGCTTTAGTGTTGGACCATCTGGCTTTCAGATCCTGATTAATTTTTTTTTTTTTTTTTTTTTTTTGGTTTAGTTTTGTCATTTGAGTAGCTCCACCAGAGCAGTGGTTGGAGATCAGTGTTCTCTGCAAGAGGCAGAACACTTTATCCTGTCAAACACATGCATGTGTGTTTCTGAGTCCTGCTGACTCAGATCAGACTGCATGAGATTACATAAAGGCATATCAATAGAGTTTAAAGGACTTGAATTAAAACAGAGGATTTGTCACTCCAAGATAAAGTAAAATAATGGTATTTTGAGATTTAGTTTTAAGTATTAACAAAGTAAGCTTGCTGGAAGTGCAAAATCACAGAGCATCACCAATATGGAAGTAATGAGAGGTAGAATCGTTACATCTTCCACAATTTGTTTTGATGGGGCAAGCCCTGCCTTGCTGGATCAAACTGAAATAAAGGCTGGTCTGAGAAGTGGCTGTTGAGGCTGTGAAAAAACCTTTTTTACATGTGCTTCCTTTTCTTTTCCTCAGCAGCCATAAAAGCTGTTCATATATCTTATCTAAATATAAATTAGCCATTGAATAACTGACAGAAATGTTAACTGTCTTTTATTTAGGGTCAATGAGTCTTTGGATAGTTTTTGTTGTGGCATTATGGGGTTGAAAAAAACATCTATATAGTCCCTGTAGTAAGGGATTAATTACCTGCAACTTCACTGCTGCAGAGATTCTCTTTGTTTTGATTGAAACATTTAAGTTTTATCAAAGCTACAAGGTATTATTTGCATGCAGAACATCTGAACACAGAAATGATTTTGAGCCTGAGGCTTAAGGGATGTTTGTGCTTCTGTGTGAGGCTTAATGTAGCATTGAGGTTTAAGAATTGTGTATGTGACACATTAATTTATTATTGTGAGAGAAAGGAAGGAACCTAAGGAAAAGAGAATAAAGATCCCATAAGAACAATGAAGACATCCAGTTGCACAGATGTGTAAACTGTAAAGCTTAGCACTGGTAAAGATGGGATTATTGTTTCTGGAAACATGTTGCAATTATGCACTCTGCTTTGGAGACCATAAGTCCTTTCATAGCCATTCTCATTTTGAGATGAAAACTGCTAAGCAACACAAGAGTTTAGCTGTGCACTAACAGAATTTCTCTGATTACCTAGAAAGGTAATTGCAAAATCAGTTGTTTTTTTTTTTTAAGGAAACAATGATAAAACATCCTTCCAAAGCAAAATCACCACTTTCTAGATTTACTAAAGTTCTGAAATATTTTGCTCTAGCTAAATCTTTCCATTCATTTTGTTTAGATCTTCACATTTATGGTATCCCATGCAGGGATCAGTGTTGCCAGACATGTTCTTATGAACCTGTGGTTACTCTGAAGGAGGGGAGATTTAGATATTTGGAAGAATTTCTTCCCCATGAGCCCCTGGCACAGGGTGCCCAGAGCAGCTGGGGCTGCCCCTGGATCCCTGGCAGTGCCCAAGGCCAGGTTGGAGCCACCCGGGATAATGGGAGGTGTCCCTGCCCATGGCAGGGGTTGGAACTTGGTTAATTTAATCTCCTCCAACCCAAACCATTTTCTATTTCTACCTTGAACTGGTTTTCTTAAGACAGCTGGGGAAACTGGCCAGGTTAGAAATATAAACCTTCAAGCCTAAATTGAACTGGAAATGAGATTTTTGTGTGGATTGAGGTGAAATCTGGAGCTGTGAGATTGAAATGTTTATCTTTTTTCCCTTGTCTTTGGGTTAATTTCTTACAGTTCAGGACATTTGAAATGTTGTAGAGCAGACAGAAAAGATTACCCAGTTTATTGAATCCTCTTTGCTTTTTGCCAGAGTAATCACTTTTGCTTGAAACAAAGCAATAGCTCAAACTATGGATTATTATGCTATCATAAGAAAATGCTTGTTAAGAATGAAAGAATTATGTTATCTGAAGTAAAGCCATTTTAATATTCCATGGCTCTGCAGGCTTGAAATCGTAAGTTATTGCCTTAAAATCCTCTCACATAAAATCCATAATCTCGCTGAAGAAGGGGTTCTTCTTTCAGTTCTCTCAGAAGTGGGTGTCCCCTTGTGCTCCACTCCAGCCTGCCACCATCCTAAGGAAAACCTTGTGGAGTGAATTATGGGATGGGCCATGTCCCACCTCTGGGACCTCACTTTTCTAAGCAGAAGAAGTTTTACAAAATTATGTGTGAGAGTAATAATAATAATCATAATCCTTAAAACTCAGTCACAGGAATTAGGCACAGGAGGGAGCACCCAGTGGTACTGCATCTTCTAGTAGCCCAACTACTGATTTTCACTTATTTTCCTTCACTCAGAGCCACAAAAAGCACTCTAGCTCTTAGAAAACCTAGCTTATGTTTTCTCTAAACGTGTCTTTAGGAAACTTTTCATCTCAAACATAAAGATATAGCAGCTCCAGTCCTTCCCTTTGCTGTTTGCACCAGTGGTTAATCACCCATATACTGTAAAAAATGTGTCCCTTCCTCCTAATTTGAAATAGTCTGAGAGTCTGTGGAACAGCAGCTGTGAATCTGACAGAACAGTGTTTCATGTTCTTTCCCTGAAGTGATCTCATAATATTTAACATCTGTGGACCACTCAGGCTGCCAGGATTTTAAAAGCCTGCAGTGGGAGGGTTTGCATTATGAAGGACACCCCACTTTTCCATTGCTCTCATACATGTACATTTGATGGCTTTTTTAGTAGCAATTTTGTGGGCTTGCAGGTTTGCTGCACATTTATTGAGCTCTGCAGTATCAGTGTAAACATGTATTTGCTGTGTGTCTTCATCTTCCATCCCTGGATGCATTCTGCATTCTCTGTGCTGTCCTAGAAAAGAAAAAACTAGCTTGGGCAGAAATAGTAACTAGGTTTGGGCAAATGTTGCAAGCGTTTTTCAGTCCTAGAAAACTCAAAATTAAAACCTGGAGGGTGCACTAGTTTGTGCTTGAATTCAGGACTGGTTTAAAAAACCCCAAACAAATGAACAAATAAAATGGAAGCTTGTACTCTGGACAAAGATTTGCAGCAGGTTTGTGCTGCTTCATTTTGCTTTTCATAAATAAGAGATTTGGTGGTACAGGAAATCAGAGCTTGTTTACTGAGACACATGCATTTGGAGGCAGGATAGAGGATTTGTGCCTGGAGGTTCCACCTTGTCTCTTCCTGGGTTTGTGAGATGCCCCAAAGAGCCTGGGAGGCAGGAGAGCTCCTGGGAGAGCAGGGTGGCTTTGGGGAAGTGCTGAGGGATGTGAGCAGTGTCTGAGCTCATCAGCACAAAACCCTGGGAGCCCCAGAGCTCTGTCAGGGCTGGGATGCTGGAGGAGAGAGCAGGGGATGAGGGCTGGGTACCTGTGCTGCTGCAAGGGCAAACGGGGCTGCTGGCTCCTGTGCTAACCAAATTAATTTCCTCTTTGTGGGGCTCTGCTCCGCTTTGGCAAAACATTGATGTTGAGATGTTTGAGCACATCCAGAGGGGGCAACGAGGCTGGGGAAGGGTTGGGAACACAGGGAATGACTGAGGGAGCTGGGGCTGCTCAGCCTGGAGAAAAGGAGACTCAGGGCTGCCCCCATCACTCTCTGCAGCTCCTGAAAGGTGCCTGTGCTCAGCTGGGGCTGGGCTCTTTCTCCAGCAGCACTGACACAGCCAGAGCACACAGCCTCGAGCTGTGCCAAGGGAAATACAGGTTGGAGATTGGGAAAAAGCTTTTCATGGGAAGGGTGATAAAGTTCTGGAATGTTCGCCCCGGGAGGTGGTGGAGTCCCCATCCCTGGGTGTGTTTGACAAAGCCTGGATGTGGCACTGGGTGCCAGGGTTGAGTTGAGGGGCTGGGGCTGGGTTGGACTGGATGATCTTGGAGGTCTCTTCCAACCTGGTCATTCTGGGAATTCTGTGAACATCAGATATTGGGGGGTTTGTTTTTGTGGTTGACTGTCACAGACATCTTTTATGAAAAATCCTTTCCTTAGGGTTTTTCCTCCTGAGAAGCTGAGAGGCCTCAGGAACAAAATGGAAACAATGATTATCTGCTGCTGTGGAATGCAACAGGTGCATCTGGGATTGGTCTCATGTGGTTGTTTCTAATTAATGGCCAGTCACAGTCAGCTGGCTCGGACTCTCTGTCCCATATACAAGCCTTTGTTATCATTCCTTTTTTTTCTATTCTTAGCTAGCCTTCTGATAAAATCCTTTCTTCTATTGTTTTTAGTATAGTTTAATATAATATATATCATAAAATAATAAATCAAGCCTTCTGAAACATGGAGTCAGATCCTCGTCTCTTCCCTCATCCTCAGACCCCTGTGAACACGGTTGCAGGTGACAGCACAGGCTGCTTCAGCATCTGTAAGAACTGAAGAGGACAATATTTCTTGCGCTGGAAGCTGTTGAGGTTGAGCACTGTGCTCTCTATTTGCCTCTTTAAAGTCTTTTTATGTACTGGTGTGCTCACTTGGGTCTGTTGTCAAAACTGTAGGAATGTTCTGAGAACTGGAAATGAGACAAGGTTCCCGGTCCTGGAATTTCACTACTTGAGAAATTCAGTATCTTTGCTACTCCTTAGGATTTCCACTTGTACCTTAACTTCTCTTCTAGGGGCTTAACTTCTCTCGGGCTTTCATGTGAGTGGCACAGTGGGGCTGGAACAAGAGGTTGTGAAAAATGCGTATTTTATGATTGGCTTTTCACAAATATTAAAATGAATATTATATGTGTTGTGTTAGAAAGTTATGCTGTCTTAATTTTCTTAAGTAGTGTGTTAAATACAGTTTTAGGTTATAACATAATGTTAAAATAGAAACGATGCTGTGTAGGATACTTTTTTTTTAAGAAAGGACTCTCACTGAGATAGCAGCCACAGGACATCTGAATCTTTCAGAGAAAGAGAATTTCTTGCCCCATTATCAGGAGAAATTAACTTCTTCCTGCCTTGCTCAGCCATGAAGATGCCATCAGGATTCAGAGGAAGAAGTTGACACTGACCAGACAGAATCCTGTATTTGAATGGAATTTATGCATCATGGATGAGGTGTATGAATATGCAACAGGCTATTGCTTTTAAGGGTTAATCCTCTGTTAATGTGGGTCCTTTTTTCGGGCTTGTGCTGCCCAGAAAAGGGTACCCGGACTGTCCATAACTCTTTGTTTCTATTGTCTCATATTGTCCTAATCCAAATCGTCCAAATTTTTGTTATATAATTATATGATTATTTTTATAACAATTTTATTACTATTAAACTTTTAAAAAATTTACAAACAAGTGATTGGCGTTTTCCACACAAGGTTACAGAGGTCCCTTCCAACCCAAACCATTCTGTGGTTCCATGAAATGCTGAGGATTTGGACTGTGTTGAGCCATCCTTGTCCAGCCAGGTGTCAAGGCTACAATCCAGCACGCATCCCTTGCCTTCTCCAGGCATTTTGGGACGAGAACAAATTACCTGCTGGTAGAGAGACTGGGTGTAAATTGTCTGGATTCAGCTCTTTGGTGTCCTCCAGAGGTTTTGTGCAAGTTTGATACAGATTTCCATGTTGTTAAGGACATGGGAGCCATACAGGAGCTAATGCCAGTTTGAAAAAGGTGTTAAGTGATTAGTTCCCACTGGTTTTCAGTAGGAGTTATGTGCCTGGCTGCTGCTTTCAGCCTTGCTAATTGCCATCTTACAGCTTTAGGTACATTGCTACACATAAAAGTGCATCCTGTGGTGCTTATATGACAGTTTTTCACTCACACAATAGGGACAATGTTCCTCCATTTCTCAGCAATGAAGAGCGTGTGAAAAAATTGTTAGAGTCCTGAATTGAGTGGAATCATGGGCTAAACATTTAAATGTTTAAATGCTGCTAATCCTTTGAGCAGCCCTTGATCATAAGCAGTTCCCTGCTCATAACTTCAGTTGCTTCATTTCTCAGCAACACCTGAAAGATTTTGTTTTTCATTTGAAAGCTGAGTTTTGTGTGAAAAAAAAATCCAAGTTTAGTCCTCAGTTTGCCTCTGGAGCAAGGGACTATGAGCACAAAACACTGGGGCAGAGGGATTGCAGGGAACTGCAGTTGACACAGAGGATGTTGAGAAGGGAGGGGATGCCTGAGTTAATTTCCTCTTGTTGCAGAACACTCAACAGCCTCTGCTCTGCAGGGCTGCAATCCCTCTGTGCTCCCAGTGGCTCTGGAAGGGATGGGATTAGAGGAGCAGTGATTAGGATTATCCTTTCCTTTTAATGCTTGTGTGGTGTCTGTGTTGCAGTAGTCACTGTGATTATCCTCATACCCTGAGATTGACTTCTTGTCCTCAGATGATGGAGTAGGAGTGTGGCTTTTATGCAAACATACTGTGAGTGTTGAACAAACTCAATATTGGTTCTGAGCTCACAGGATCTTTCTCTAGGCATTGGTGTGATATAAAATCTTCTTTTACTTTGTCTTTACATGAAAGATCTGCCTCTGGCCTTCAAATACAATATTTTAGTCTATTCCTGCTCTTGGCCTCCTGTGGAATTAGTTTTTCTCAGATTTGAAGTGTTGTTTTGGTGGATACCAGTCTGTAATGCATTTAGCTTCAAATTATGTTATATTAAAGTTCAGTGAAGCTGAATCTGTTTTTATTTCTCTGCCAGTCAAATCAATATCCTTCATCTATTTGCCAATGAGAGGCAGAAAAAAGAGAATAGTTTATGTGGGTGGCAGTGCCTTGATTGGCACACGAGAGGAACAAACAGAAGCAGATAAATTGTTTTACATTTTTCATGTTTCTTTGTTTCCCAAGTTCCAGGCGCTTTTTCCAGTAGGGTTTTAAACAGCTCTCAAAATGATGGAATTTCAACCTGTGAGGGACACACGCCCTGTCAGTGCAGAGTTTGTTGTCAGCTCTTCCCTAAGTGAAATCCTTGAGGACTGTGTGCTGCTGTGGGTGCTCCTCCTGCTGACACAGTTGATTTCCCCAGTGACACCTGGATCCTCACTAAAAGGTTGAGTTTACTTGGAAAGTATTCACAGAATCACAAGGTTGGGAAAGACCTTCAAGATCATCCAGTCCAACCCAGCCCCAACCCCTCAGCTAAACCCTGGCACCCAGTGCCACATCCAGGCTTTGTTAAACACACCCAGGGATGGGGACTCCACCACCTCCCCGGGCAGAACATTCCAGAACTTTATCACTCTTTCTGTGAAAAACTTTTTCCCAATCTCCAACCTGTATTTCCCCTGGTGCAGCTTGAGGCTGTGTGCTCTGGTTGTGTCAGTGCTGCTGGAGAAAGAGCCCAGCCCCAGGTGAGCACAGGCACCTTTCAGGAGCTGCAGAGAGTGATGGGGGCAGCCCTGAGTCTCCTTTTCTCCAGGCTGAGCAGCCCCAGCTCCCTCAGGGGTTCCTCACAGCGTTTGTGTTCCCAGCCCCTCTCCAGCCTCGTTGTCCCCTCTGGATGTGCTCAAGCATGAATGAAAAGCATGAAAAACATGAATATGACCAACTACTTAATCCCATTCCTGCCTAGAAGAAAGGCTAAGAAAGCCTCTTTCATTCTTAAAATGGCAGAGTTGTAGCATTTTGTTATTGCTCTTTTTGAGTGAGTTAAAGCTGAAATTCCACTTCAAGAGGCTGTGACCAGAGAGCAGAAATGAGAGAAAGCTGTGCCAGGAGTGGTGGCTGCAGCTATGGCAGGCAGTGCAAGGATTAGTGCAGGTTAAGGATTTCAGGAACCTGCCCATGGTGCCCTGATTCTGCTGCTGCCAGGGTCAGTGGGGAAAGGCTCCCTGGCACCACTGAGAGCCAGTGGGAGCTGACGGGAGCACTCTGACAACTCCAGCCATGCAAAAACTGCTGGCTGCTCTTGGGTCCTGACATCTCCAAAGTCAGATGACATCTGATTCTCTTGTACTCAAACAGCTCTGGAGTGCCTTGGTCTTTTGTTGTGTTTTCTGGGACCCCCGTCGTTGGAACGAATGATGAATCTGACTCCATGTTCTTAGAAGGCTAATTTATTATTTTATGATCTATATTATATTAAAGAATACTGTAGTAAACTATACAAAAGGATACAGAAAGGATACAGACAGAAGGCTAGAAGATAATAAGGAAAACTTGTGACTCTCTCTTCAGAGTCCAGCACAGCTTGGCCCCAACTGGCCAAAGTCAAGATAATTCACAGCAGAAACCAATTAACAATCACCTGCTGGTAAACAATGTCCGAACACATTCCAAAGCAGCAAAACACAGGAGAAGCAAATCAGATAATTATTGTTTTCCTTTTTCTCTGAAGCTTTTCAGCTTCCCAGGAGAAGAATCCTGGTCAAGGGGATTTTTCCAGAAAATATGATGGTGACAGTCTCTTAAGTTTTAATTTAACATTTCAGTTTCTAATGATGGATGTAAAACTGGCAAGCAGGATGTAGCCATATTTTGATTTTGTTTCCTGGTTATTTTCCCAGGTAAGATTCTCAAAAGATGATAAATCCTTTTAAAGCTTAATGCAGGGTGTATTCTTAGAGCTGAGTTTTTAGTGCTAAGCCTGCAATGTTTAAGCTATAAACACTTATTTAAGCAGGTTTACAGATGGATGTGGATATGGGTTCTTGGTTTTCTGTATGTTTCTGTCACTGGGTGAATCGAGTGTTATTTTCATTAGACTTGGCTGTTACTTTTGATTTGTCTGTGTGCATTTGAATTGAAATTGGGAAAAAATGGTGTTTCAAGATGATTAAATACATAAAGCAGTTAAACTTACTGTCTGCAGAAGGAGAAAATAAGCTTATAAGATTTTTTTTTTACGTTAAAATTGATTTACCAAAGTAACTTGGTAGATATAAAGTTGAAATGGATGTAATACGAGCCATGCAAAAACTTTCATTTACTTGCCTCGAGTGTGACTTAGAAGCAGTGGGGGTATTTCTGGCTCTGTGTGTGGGAGAAGGTCAAGAATGAGCAGGGAGCTGAGGGTTCCTGTGCTGGGCACAGTCCTGCCCTGCCTGGTCATTTCCCTGGATTGAGGAGCTTCATCCTGCTCTGGGATCAAGGGCTGTTTTCCTTTCCAGTTCTCTCCCAAGTCAGTAAGCTTTTTCCTAGCAAATCATAATACCTTACTAGTCCTCTCTAAAACGTTCTTTTGGGTGAATGCACACTCCAGATTTTTACTTAATTCCCACATTTTCACTCTGCTGGCCTCCTGATCACCGCAAATCCTCTTTATCCTGGCGAATTGTGAATATGGAAAACTTCTTTTAAATAATGCTCCCTATGAGCAGCAGGAGATAATTATGTTTATCTATGTCGTGCAAGCCCAGCTTTCACACCACATTAAGTCTGAGAAGTCAAGCATTTAGAAAAGAGCAGCATCACAGCTGAGCAGCAAATCTATGGGCTGTTATCACCACTTGAGAAGGATGCTCCTGCCAGCTCCCCCTCTTCCTTGCTGCTTCCTGTGATTTTGGTCAGCAGAATTCCTCCAAGGGTGGGATGAAAACTGAAAACTTTCTTTTCCAGCAGGAGCAAAGTTGGCTTCCTTTACTGCAGTATCTGGACTCTTCCCATTGTTTGGACTCACCTCTTTGGGCTTTTTGAGAGCCAGGGAGTGGGGCTTGCTAATGCTTTGCTTTCCAAACCTGTACTTCTGTCTGACTCTGTGCAAATTCCACTTTTTTTTTCATTCTGGGTAAATGCAGAGTTTCATCAGGCCTTCAAATAAAGCAGAAATTATCTATTGGTGAACTTGGCTACTGATCAGGAACAAAATTTATGTGCTTTTTTTATTAACACAAAGCTTAAGATTGCAGCTGCCATGCCATAAATTTGAAGTAAGGCTGCTGAAGTGGATTATTTTATACTTTGTGGAACAGCATAGAATGCAAACACTTAACAAGATTGGACCCAGCAGACACATCAGGCAGCAGCTTTACAGAGCTGGCATGCATACACTGGGGCAAAAATGAATATAGAAAGGCTTGATATGATTTTTGAGACACATAAACCAGTGCTGATTCCCAAAATAGGTACCTTCAAGTGTTGGGATGAGCATCCAGACAGATGTAGCTGTGCCTGATGAAGAACTTTCATTGATAAATATGTATTTAATAACTCAGCTTACCTCTGCTCCAGAAATCAATCACGAGGTTTTTACTTTTTTGTGACTTCCTACTCCTTAGTGAGCAAGGTAGCTCTGCTCTCAGGCCAGGGCTGTAACTCTGGATAAGAATCCTCTCTGACAGTGGTTGGTTTCCACCTGTCCCATGTGGTGATAATTCAGAAAGGTGAATTTTGTGGTGTGTGATACAAACACAGTCAAGAGAATCTGTGCCCCAAAGTGGAACTGAATTCTGTGAATTCTGTGAAAACTGTGAATTCTGATGATGTGCAGAAGGATATTGTGGAGCAGGGCTGCTTTTGTGCTGTCTTGGAGGGGGGGATGTGGGGATTGAGACATTCTGTTGCTATCAGCAGGTCAAGTTTTTCCTGTTCTCTGTACAAATGTAAAATCACTGCTTAAAAAAAGAACAATTAAAAATGAAGGCACTTGGATTTGTGGTGCTGTAACAAAGTAGAACATTCCTCTCTCCATTCTGTGCACTGAACAAATAGAGGCTCGAACACTTTAAATATTGAAATTGTATTGCTTTTTTCAGGATGCTCATTTGCTAAAAGCTAACAAGGAAAATATGGGAAGTGGCTCCTGCCTTTCCATGCATCTCCAGGGGAGAGAATCCATCCCTATGTGCAAGGAGAGCACTGAGCAGCTCAGCTGGGGACTTGGGAGCTCAGTGGAATGAGTCCCTTTCCAAAAGGCTTCCTCTGGACTGGCAGCGCTATTGTAACTCATCCTCCTGAAGTCCAAGCCTGAGAGCTGCTGCTGTTTCTGAGATATTTTTGAAATCTTGCCTCACATTTTGATTTGATCTGATGCACTTAGTTCCATTTTCTCATGCAGTGCATTATCAAGGAATAAAGCAGAGTTTGCATTGTGTTCTTTGTCTGCTCTGGGGTTTATTGGAATTCATAATCTAAATTGTGCATTAAAAATAATGGTAAATGTTGCTACAGCATCTTCTCTTTTTAATTTCCTGCCTTTTCCCAGGACCTCAGCATCAATTGTTTTTTTTTCAACCACTGCCACAGCAGCCCTGACCCGAAGACCATTCCAAATGATGTTCCCTCTGTTCTGCCAAGCCAATATTTTCTGTCTGCTGTTCTGTAAATACCTCATGTTATTAAGTCCCTGTCCTTTATTACATCTCACTGTGGCCTCCCTCCTGGGGCAGGACAAATATTTGCCTCCTTGGAAGTGGAGAGAGAGTCAAATACACAGAAGGATCTGAGGAAGGGACACAAAGTGGTTTTTCCTTGTGCCTAATTAAGGTGACTGTTTGGATGTGTGTTTTAAAGCAGTGTAATTGGCCACATCACCCTGCACAATCAGTTTTTCTGTAACTGTGCAGTTCATCCCTGTGCTGCTGTAGAGGTGTCCTCTTTGGCAGGGTGCTCTTTCTGTGTCTGCTCACTGATGTGCATTTTTCGGTTGAGGCTGAGTGGTTTAGGTGTGTGACAGCATTTGGGCTCAGTTTTTGAGAACATGTGTGTTGTGGGGCATTTCCAGGGTGTATTCCTTGCCTGAGGATGGGCACTGTGGGATCAGCCCAGGCCAGGTGTTGTATTTACAGGGAGCAGGAGACAGCAGGAAAACAGTGCAGACACAGCTGGGCAGTGAAAATGCAGTGAAATTGCTTCTCGCCGTGTCCTCGTTCTGCAGCCTCGCCCCTGCTTCCCAACATGGAATAAATAGGAAGAAATTAAGTATTTGATTTCCTTAAAATGCCAACGCTGTTGAAATCTCAGCTCTAAGGTCAGAGGAGACTCAAATGGGTTCTGCTATTTAAGTGGCTTTGTCACCAGGATGCTGAGAGCAAACCCTCATTGTCACTTGGTGCTCTCAGCAGTGATGGGATCAGGCACCTCTTCCATGGTGCAACCCAGCTGAGCATCTCAGAGCTCACTCCCTGTGAAGCACTGTGTGTTTTAGGTGTCTTGGGTGTGTGGCAGATTTCTCTGCTGCTCTGCCCAAACCCAGGTATCCTCGTGGAGATTTGTTCTATGTTTGCCTTGGTCACAATGTCTGCTCCTTTCTTTTAACTGAGGAGGTCAGAGATGGTCTTTGGCTTCCTCTGCCTTTCTTCAAAGGACACAGTGTCAAGCTCTGTCAGGGAAGGTACAGGTTGGATATTAGGAAGAAATTTTTCACCAAAAGAATAATAAAGTACCAGAATGCTCTTCCCAGGGAGGTGGTGGAATCACCATCTCTGGATGTGTTTAAATAAAGACTGGCCATGGCACTTGGTGCTATGGTCTACTTGAGATGTTAGGGCATAGGTTGGACTCGATAGGCTTAGAGATCTCTTCCAACCTCACCATTCTGTGATTCTGTGATTCAGTTATCTTCTGTGCCCTCCAAAGACAGAGCAAGGGAGGAAAAAGTTCATTTACAAACTTTTCAACCGAGTTTGAAACAAGCTCCAAAGTTCAAGATGCAATACTTAACAATTAGCGATAGATACTGTGGAACACCTTCTTTCAGAGTAGCTTTGCTGCTGAAGATGTGTTGGGCAATGAATTGTTTGGTTCCCTGATTCCAGTGCACAGATAAGGGGATTCAAGTTGAATATGGACTTATGGCTATTCTTTAAAGCTTGGTATATCTAAAGCTGGTTCAAAAGGAATTATTAATGCCTATGTTGAGTGGGAGGACTGACCTTTTTTCTTTTTTTTTTAACATAATTTCTATTACCCCCTTTGAAAACCTCAATATAACTCAAAGAGTGCAAGACCAAGTATTTCCTTTGGGCAGGCACTAAGGCTCTCCCACTCATGCTGGTTGGAGTTGTCAGAGGCCTGGAGTGGGAGAGACTTCAGGCACTAGCTAAATGCTTTCATATTATTTGATGTGTGGAGCATCAGCTGAGAGAAATATGTATATGAATAAAATTTTACCTGGTTCTGGTGTAGTTTGGGAGCTTCAGAACTTGAACTGAGTTTTTTCCTGTATTTCTCAAAGATTGATATCTTTGGTTTGAGTGTGTTTGCTTTGCTGTTTGCTTTGCAGCTCTCCAGGTTACAAGGCTGAACCTTTTGGCAGCATCCTGGAGCAGATCTGTGTAACCAAAGCCATAAAGGATTTCCCCGTGTCTGCTGACACAGGGCTGGGTCAGGCCACTGGCTTAGACAGGGGAAAAGATCTTTCACTCAGTTAGCACTTGTGATTTCCTTTTGGTGATTTTTTAAAGTGCACCCATGACAAAGTCCCACTGTTCATGGGGTGGTCAAGAGAGAGTTTGTGTGGCATTGAGTCAGTGTGGAGAGAAAAGAGCTGCAGGGAGTTCTGCTGTGCCTTTGTGGTCTGGGGAGAGGAGTCTGGCAAAGGAGAGGAGGATGTGGAGGAGCATTAATGAATAAAATGTCACCTGTGAAAGTCAGCATTGTCTTCCTGCACTCTGTGGCAGAGAACTCTCAGCAGTGTTGGGTGGATAGGAGGGAACAGGGGGTTTGTTCCAGCCTTTTAATTATACGCAGGACACAAAAATGTTGTATTCTCGCCACTAACTAAAGAACTTGCGTTTTTTTTAAGTTCCTTGTTCTTTCTCAGGTGAGACTGTACACATCAGCAAATTGTATGTCAGTTTTCATACCTCTCATATTTGAATTACCATCACATCTCTCTTTCCTGGACCTGCTCTTGCAGGAACAATTTATTACAAACTACTTGAGTTTGATATTCTGTGAGTTTAAAACTCAGAAGACACTGTGCATTTCTCTGAGTTATCCATCCTATTTACAGTTACCGTCACTCACTGTTTTTCCTTTGCTTCCAGTGCTGGGCATCAGCTGAAAATCTAAACTCCAGCAAGAGCCCTCTCCATCCTGAGCCCGTGGGAGCTGTTCTTGGTCAGCTCCTCAGTGCTGAATGTGAATTAACTCGAGCAATGGGGCTCCTAAACTTTTATCTTAGCGGTGTTACTTTAAAATATGCACTGTTCACTTTCTTAAGCTCTCTGGCTCTTTCCTGATAGTTATATAAAAAGCAAAACACTGTCTTGGGCAGAATGTGCTCCAAGGTGAAGATGAAAAACTAAAATTCAAGTAAAACAGATTTCAGATTTTGGCTGAAATCTCTGCTGGAAACACAGCAGTGACAGAGCTGGATGAGACCCCATGACTGCTGACACTCTGCTCATTATCCCAGAGGGCTCAATGAGTGTGCAGGTAATTAATGTCAGCAGAGTGCTCTGCTCTGATTTACACTGATGTCACTGAGCTAAACACCTTGCCCTTAATCATATTTGAAGTCTGGCAAATTGAGAACTTTTCTTGCAGAGTGTTGTTGTAACACTTAAAGCAAAAACATAATTTTTTTCTTGCCCCTGCTGCTCTTGCTGCCCTGTCCTTTCAGGTTTCTTAGGAGCCTGAGGGGGCCCCTTTCATCTCCTAATTGAGGTAAAGGGGGATACTTTTTCTGCTGAATTCTGGTTTTACTTGCTTAAAAGCTCTTCCTTCAGGCAAGAGGCTGTGCAGCACTCCATTAATGCCAAGTGGCAGGGGTTTTCCTCCCCCTTCACTTGGGAGAAATCACAGAAAAAGGGAAATGAGCAACTTCTGTACAACTCTAGAAGTGAAAGATAACTTTTCCATTTTCATCTAAGCCTAGTATGCATGCAGGATTTTTTAAAAAGTTGGGTTTTTTTGGTCTAAGTTACAGAGAATTCCAGGGAATTTTGGAGCTGGATGATTCCCATGGAGTGGATTTTGTTGTGCCCTCACTGTCCACCTTCTCTCTGCTGCTGTCCCAGGGTGTCAGCAGAGAAACTCAGCAGTTTTAGTTATTCCCAGAAGATAACTCTAGTTTTCCTTTAAAAACCAAAATGCTTTGGGTTTTTTGTGGGTTTTTTTTTCTTTTTTTTTCTTTTTTTTCCCTAAAACTCTAGAGCACCGCACACTTTAAATTACAGAAAGCAATTTAAAGTCTGCAGTAATTTCTTTACAGAAATTACTTTCTTAAACTAAAATTAATTGAAATCTATTAATTTTGCAGAACTTGGGGAAGTCATAGTGCACAAAGAAATCAACAACCCCCAGTTGAAAGAGCTGAATTGACAGGACCTGGCTGTCTGCAGGATTTTTGGGTTCTGGTCTTTTTTGAATGGAATCATTTAGCCTTGCACATGTTCCCTGCCAAATCTCTTTTTATTGCTTCAGAAAAGTGTGGAAGATTTCTTCCAATGTTACAGATGGGGAAATGGTGTTGCAAAATTACTTGTTTAAAATTGTAAGGCACTGATTTACAGCTAATTAAAAAAGTGAGTATTAAAAAATGCATTGACCTTGGCTTAGATTTCCAGAAACCAAGTCCAACCTGAAGGGGTGTCAGGCATCCTGCCTTGGACTTTGTTGCAAATGCTGTTGTGGATGTCAGTGAATTTTGCAGCAGGTTGAAAGGGTTCTGTGATATAATACCTTGAATTTTCATTAGTTTTGCTTTTTAAAATGTATTCTGGAGCTGCACAAATGTTTTTTGCCTGTCTGGAAAGGAATTTTTATATGCAATATCTTCTTGGAAGTTATCTCAGGTAACATTTGTATTAGGAAACAGCTTGGGTTTGCAGTGTTGGCTCTGAGAGGAATTTTGTACAGATCAGGCCTTGGACATTTATTGGAACTTTGTGCTGTTACCTAAATGAGGGAGGAAAAAAAGCCCAGGATTTTTCTTTCATAGATGACAGTGGGATTTTTCAAGCTCCTAACAATAAAAAGATCTTATCACTCTGATCCCTTCTTATAACAGTGGTGTCCTAACCAAACAGAAGATTTCCACTTGTGTGCTGCAGATATTTGTATTCACTTTTATTGCCTGTTCATCATCTTCAGATCCTGTTCCCAGTCTCAGTACAAGAACTTTGAGGAAAAGTAATTTTTTGATCTACAAGTGTCCTTCCACATCCCTGTTTACCTCCCTGTGCTCCTTGTGTTCACCAAGCCTCCTCTTTTCCCTGGTTCTCCTTTCCAAGTTAATTTCTTCTGTGCTTTTTTTTTAGTGTGCATTTGATCAATTAACTCATCTGGAATGAAAATACAATTCAGTGATCTTTAATTTTTGTGTCTTGTAATGCGCAAAAAATCCATCAGAGAGAAAGCAACATCTGTGCAGTTCTTTTTAACAGCTATTTGCCACTCTGGTAATGTGGGAACAAAAGGACATCCAAGAAATTTGGAAAGTAATGTATTTAAAACTGAATAAAAAGGAGCACATATTTTACTTGTGCCACTCTGTCTCGAGGCATTTCAGGAAAATAACTGAGCTGGCTTGGCAAAAGATGAGACGTTTACTTGAAAATCCACAGCTAAATTATGTAGGATGAAGTTTTAGAAGAGAGAGAAAGCTGCCTGCTTTAAGACATGAGCCAAGCACTCATGGCCTGGGGTTAGGCACTGCCTTCCTCCCCAGGAGCCTTGTTACTGCCTATAATGATCTTTGCTGCTGCTTTTCTGCACCTTCTGTCAGAGCTCGAGCCGTGGACAAGCTGCTTTGCTGTTCCAACCCAAGATGTTCCTCTTCCTTTAGTTTACCTCAGTGCATCAATTAATTGCCTATAAAGTTGGTCGGGCTTTTCCTGGCTGGGCGCTGTGAGTGACTGAGGAGCTGCAGGAATGGTGTGGCAGGGCTGGGCTCTGCTCTGCTCTGTGCTTACACCTCTTTGAATACCAAAGAGCTGAGTGCAGCCATTGGTATTCAAGCAGCATTGCCCAAACAGAATTTTAAGTAAATAATTATTTAAAATTATTTAAATGATTTTAAAAAAGTATTTAAAAGAATTTAAAAATAATTATTTAAATTATTTCAAAAATTATTTTAAATAATTGAAATCTAAAAATTATTTTAAAAAATATTTAAAATAATTTTCTTCCCCTCTTCCCTCGGTGTTTTCCCCTGTGCTGGTTTTGAGGGGTGGCACAGGGCTCCTTGCTCCATGTGCTTGGCCTGGCTGCTGCAGCCAAGGCAGGCTGGGGCTGTGACAGGGAAGGGAGATTGTCAGCTCAGAGCCCTCAGAAATACCAGATCAAACCACTGGGAAGGGATATAGGTTGGGAGTAAATGACACAAAGCCCCGTGTTGGTTTAACACGTGTGGGGGGAAACCTAAACAATCAATCTCTCTGTGCTGACAATTGAATATTTCTTCCTTTGGCTTTACTATGGTATTTCTGTTTCTATGGCAACCAGGGGTTTTTCTAGGCTGGCAAACTCTCCCACAGCAAATCCAAGGAAACAGGTGTTGGGCAAAGCTTTTAGATTTGCCAGTTGAAGTCCCCAGAGGAGGATCTGGCCCCAGGTCTGCAGGGTGCTGCTCACCAGGGATGCTGTGCCACTGCATCCCTCATGTCAGTGCAGCTCACAGTGTGTGGTCTGCTTTTAGGCTGAAGGTGGAAATTACATTATCAGGACTCCACTTTTAGAGTATGAGGCAGCCATACAGAAAGGGTTAGAAAGCCCTGACTTGTTTCATTCTCCAGCATCACTCTCATTCCATGGTTATGACAATGGGAAGATGCCACCAGCTCACATCCCAGGCAGCAGACCAAGAATTTAATGTTACAACTCACTTTATAAGTTTATTGACCAATCACACAAAGCAAAAGCACATTGACAGTAGTTCCATCCAACCACTATAAGCACAGGTACCTTTGGTTAAACAATGCTTGCTCATTTCAAATACAATACCTGCTTGTGAGCCTTAAAGCACAGTGCACAGAGCTCCATTATTAAGTTTAGAACTTCCTAATATCTCACTAGATAAACTTTTCTGCAGCTTGGGGAGTTATTCTAGACAAGCATTAATACACAAACCATTGTTCTATTTGTCCTTGCTTTTCTACTTTTTACATCATTTTTCTGCTGACCAATCTCATGGCTGCTGCTTAGCTCTAATCACAGTTCTGCTGTCTCTGAGGCCTGCCTTTTGCAGCTTTCCCCAACCCCTCTGATTTTGTGGATTCCCACAGTGTTGTGGTATTTTAAGAAGCTGCTGTTTCTCATTCAGATTAAATGTGGTCACTGTAGTTACAAGTTCAGTCACCTTATGCCCGGGTGGAGCATTGATCCACATTGCTCCTAATAAGCTGCATGAACTAACACATTATCTTTGGCTCCTAAGGAGTGTAAAAACTTGGCTTAACAAATTAGATCCAAAAATTGCCTATGGAATCAACAGTCTGGGCAAGTAAAGTCAGAACTTTACTTGCCCAGACCTTTGAATCCAGGGGCAATCTCTGGATCTATTTTACTTTACTTACTTACCTTTCTGCATATTCTCTGCTAAGAAAGACAAAGGGATGTAAGCTTTCCTTAGCCCTGTTTCTGCAGGCAGTGAGATCTTGTACCAGGGGAAGGAGAATTGTAAAATCAGGCCTGTGAACTTGTATCTCCAAAGGACTTTGTGATTTCTTTGTCTCTGTCACACATTGGTAAGGAGCTATACTGTATTTATGCTGCGATTCCAGTTTTCTGCTCTCCACATGATTTCCCTACTGCTGGATCTGTTGCTGGAGGAGGGGAACTGGGTGAAAGAAATGTTCTTTTTTCTTAGTGTGTCTCTGTTGCATTAACAGCAAGAAGTGAGGTGTAAAATAGTCACTAAAGAAAGGTTGGATTGGTACAACATGATGCATTTTTCTTGTTGATGAAAGAAGGGAGGATAAAACAACCAGGGATTGGAAATGGTTTGTTTTCCTCCCAGCAGAACAGTCAGTAACATGAAGGTGTGAGCTGTAAAGCATGAACTGGTGTATGTTACATTCAGTACAAGCAGACTTGCCTCCTCCCATGTGTAATCCCTTGTAAAGTGGCTTGGGAGAGACAGGTGAAATTAAGAAATATTGGTTTTTAGTGAGACATATGAATTGCTAATGTGTGCCCAAATCTCTGTAGGCTTAGTCTGGAAGTGCCACTGGATATCAGGCTGCTGAGGCAGGACTGGAAATGCTCCAAACAGCTCTGAGAGGTGAATTTGTACATACCTGTGCCAGCTTCTAGGCAGGCTCTGGAGGCAGAGGCCAAGTCTTGGAGGAGACAAAAGGCAGAAATTGGAGCTTTAAGGTGCTTGGTAGCAGCTTAGATGTGAGTGTTCTGTGCTCAGATCTCATGGAAAGGAGAAGCCAAATCTCAAATTACCCAAGTATAAATGTGCTTCACAAGCAAATGTAATGGGGTTTTTTATTGAAGCCCTTGTGGAAGGTTTTTCTCTCTCAGCAAGGTTGAAATTGTGGATAGTTTGTGGTTCCTGTGGATCCCTTTAAAGAAGTGCATCTGTCTGGTGACCATGGTGTGGGAGCAGGGTTTATTTCTGCTGGGCTGGGTGAAGGGGCAGGGTGGAATCCCCAGCACTGGGAGCTGAGCTCTTTGGAGGAGGGATGGTTTAATTGTGACCCTTTTGGCTGTTGTCACTCTGCCTGTGCTCTTGGGTCAAGGATGGGAGCTGAGGGGCTGGAACAAGGTCTGAGCTGAGCCCATGTGCTGCTTGGACAGAGGAGTAGGGGCTGTGGTCATTAGGCGATGAATTTTGGGGAAACTTTCCTCCTGTGGCTGAAATTCTGTAGCCACTTGCCCTCCAAAGAATAAATCTCAAACGGCAGCAGTGTACAGAACTGGTTCCTGATGGTGTGGTGTGAACTAAAGTAAGGGAATTTAGCTTTAGGGAGATGTAAGTGAGGTTGGGATGAGTGATGGACTTGGCTCACCATTATCCAGAGCTGGATTTCCAAACTGGAACTGTGGGATACAACCTAATACAAATGAGAGAGAGAAAATGCCCTGCAAATAGTGGGGGGGTTGGAAATACCTCTCCTGTTTCAGCACTGGCAGAGGTCTAATGAATAAACATTTCTCTCTTTCTGATTGAAGTTTAATTTTCTTGGGTTCCTTCCAGAAGGAGCTTGTGCCTTCTGATTCTGTCTCTCTCCACCTCATCCTCTCAGGAGAGGGAGCAGCTAATTAAATTTCATGTTCCCACCTAGGAACAACCTCTGCTTTTGGCTGCCACTTCACAAAACCACAGCGAGAGGGTGAGAGGGAGATGAGAGAAAATAGCAATTCAGGAAGATGTTACAACTTCACAAAAAGCAGGGAAGAAATGGGAACACCTTATTTTTCCTCTAATTATTGCTGCAGTGCTTAATGCCTCGCTTTTCTGGGGGGCATACAGCAAGCTCTGGGGTACTTGGGGCTTTGATTTCAGGTTAAAGATGAACATCCTTATCCTCAGGAGTGTAGAGCTCTCTGTGCCTTCTCAAGGCAGAGATGGGATAGATGCAGGAAATTTAGAGCTAAAGGTGGAACACTTCAGACTGCTTGAGGAGATGGAAGGTATTCAGCTCTATTTTCACCTTTTCCTTCACATAATGGTCCCAGTGTGCTCTTTGATCCTCTGGCAGCTGGGGAGTGAAGCCATTGCTGCCTGTTAAAAGTGACATCTTCGTGGCATTACAGGAAATTCATTTCAATTCTTGGCTGAGAAATAATGAACACTGAGTTTAGGGAAAACCTGAGTAATAGGAGACCTTAAGCAATGTGGGTTTTTAAAGCTGTGTTATGTACCTTTAATCCTTCTGAAGATTATAGGGTGACAGGATTTTTCTGGAAATGGGCAGGCTTGTTAAAACAGTGTGTGGAGATCAGCTGTGAAATAACCACTTTTATCATAACCCCTCAAAGAGATCTCTCTTCGTGCAGTTGGGAGATAAGCGTAGGTTGTACCTGGGAAGTTATAATAAATGCTAATTGTGTTTAAGAACTACTTCTAAAACTGCTGCTTTTTCTATTTCATGGGAGGAAAGAAGGGGAAGAGGGTAGGATGGTGACTCCTTTGAACAGTGACTGAGCTAATTGACAAAACATGTTATTAGACTCTGTGTGTAAAAATATTTTTCTGTGCTTTGTAATAGATTCCTCGAGTTTACAGGAATGCTCTTTGTTTAGGAACAGCTATGGTTACAGTAGAACCTGCCTTACCCACCCACATACTTGAAAACACAAATACACTGTAGTGAGGAAAGTGCCACCATTCTTCATTTCTAGCTGCTTTCACAATACCTGCTGAGGTACGTGTTCCCTCTGCTTGCAACAGGCACCAAACCCCAAATGTGGCTCCTGCTGCCACCCCATATGCACAATTTTCACAGGTCTGCAGTGAGTGACATTGTTCTGGCAGGGGGCTGAGATGTTTGCTCACAACTGACAGTGCAGCTTTGTAGATCTCTCGTGGCGGCATCTCAGAATTTTCATGCTTTTTAATTTGGATCTGGGCAGCAAGCACGAGTCTTCTGGCTGAGCAGTTGAGGTCTGCTGCCTGTGAAGCTTTGTCCTCTCTCTGGGTGTTGTGAAAAATGCCAACCACTTGTTTTTAGATTTTAAAAGTTTAATAGTAATAAAATGGTTATAAAAATAGTAATATAATTAGAGTAATAAAAATTTGAACAATTAGGATTTAGGACAAAAACAACAAAGAGTTATGGGCAGTCCAGATACCTTTTTCTGGGCAACATAAGCCCAAAATAGGACCCACATTAACAGAGGAAAAACCCTTAAAAGCAACAGCCTGAATTCTCAGAATGACCAGGTTGGAAGAGACTTCCAAGATCATTGAGTCCAACCCAGTCCCAGCCCCTCAACTAAACCCTGGCACCCAGTGCCACATCCAGGCTTTGTTAAACACACCCAGGGATGGGGACTCCACCACCTCCCTGGGCAGAACATTCCAGAACTTTATCACTCTCATGAAAAACTTTTTCCCAATCTCCAACCTGTATTTCCCCTGGTGCAGCTCGAGGCTGTGTGCTCTGGTTGTGTCAGTGCTGCTGGAGAAAGAGCCCAGCCCCAGGTGAGCACAGGCACCTTTCAGGAGCTGTGCAGAGTGATGGGGGCAGCCCTGAGTCTCCTTTTGTCCAGGCTGAGCACCCCCAGCTCCCTCAGGGGTTCCTCACAGGGTTTGTGCTCCCAGCCCCTCTCCAGCCTCGTTGCCTTCTCTGGATGTTCTCGAGCATCTCAACCCTTCCCAAACTGACACAAGGGGCCAGAACTGGACACATCCCCTGGGATTTGTGCTCATTCTTCGCTGCAAGCTGTCCATAACACCCTTGCCCCCAGCACTGGAACCCCTCTGTAGCTCTCAGTTTCTGCAGGAGCAGCAGTGCCTGTGGAAGGTGAGAGCTGCTGCTGCTGCCTTTGACCTACTTGTGAAACTTGTGTTGGAAATCCATTCCATAGTACTCATTCCCCTGGAGCAGACTTCAAGCAGAATGTCACTGTGCATAAAGCAGCTGCTGGGGAAGGCAGGAAATGTGGTGTGTTGGGAAGTTTTTTCTTTTCACCAACAGGACAGAACTGCTGGGATTTGTTCCTTGAGCTTTTATTGCAGCATCAGCCTCATGACATGGCTGAGACAACAGAAAGATGGCAAAAGCTCACATACAACCAGCAGCAGCCAAAGATTTCTTTGTTACAGAGCACTTTAAAAACTTTCTAGCCAATAGCACATTGCTAAACTTACAGACAATTGTTCTAGCCAGTCACTAAAAGCACACACATACCTGCTGCACACAATGCTTGCTTGTATGCCTTCTATTAACAATACTCTATACCATTATTGTACCATTACCACTATTATATTATTATTACCAATACCATTACCATTATATTGTCATTATTATTATATCCAATACTTCAATATTAAGCTTAAAACCTTCTCCTATCTTGCTAAGCACATTTTTCTGCAGTCTTAAGGTCTATCTTAGCCAGGCCTAAAACTCAAGCTATTGTTTTATGTCCTTGCTCGCTGTACCATTGTAACTTTTTCTACTTTCTGGCTTTGCAGCTGTAGCTGGTTCTAAGTTCTCTGTTCTTTCTGATTCTAAGTGTGGAGAGATAGAATGTAAGAAAATAAAGATAGTGCAGAAGGTAATCTCAGCCCTGAGGAGCTGCAGCTGTACTAATCCCCAAAGATTAGGAACAGGCCTGCCCTTAACAGGCCACAGCTGTGTCCAATAAGGATGAGTGCTATAAAAGAGTGGGTTAGGTGGTCAAGAGGAGAGCTGGAGTTTGTTGGCTGTACTGTGAAGAAGACGTCAATGCTGTGAGGAGCTGCCCATGAAAAATCCCCTAGAAGGTATGGAAATTTTGTAATAAGATGACACCATCTGAGCTTTCCCAGCTTTCTGAAAGCCTTCTTACCTTTACTATTTCCCACAATGTCGAGGAGCTGATATTAATGCATGATGCAGAGTGCCATGTGCCACAAAAATTTCAGTTTGGGGGCTTTGTCCTGTGCTCCCAGACTCTGGGCTTGGAGGAGCTGGTGGAGTTTGTAGGGAATTATCCCTGCCAGCCTGGCCAGGAGGCTGGAAAGTAGAAAGGGAAAATTGGTGGAGTGGAGGTTACAGGTCCCTTTTAAGTGGGGAATACTGGAGCTGTGTTTTGTGAGAGAACAAAGAAGGAATTTCTTAATCTGACCACTTCAGGGTCTGAGAAATTCAAGTGTTTGTCACTCATGGAAGAGAGGAAATGTTCAAATTGTAGGACAGCCTTCAAACTGTGCTTTCTGAACTTGTCCCAGACAAAGAAGGAGCAAAATCTTGCACCAATAAGAATGACTTTGTTATTAGTTCATTGCAGGAATGTTGTTTGGGGTCCTGCTCTGGGCGGTTATACCTGCAGCATATCAGCAGTTGCACCTGTAAATTATTACAGTGCTATCACAGCTTTTACACATCAGAAGCCATGAAAATCATCACCATTAAGCAATATCTGTTGTAACTTGCAAGATCTTTGGTACGGGAACACTCACTCTGTGCAATCCTTTGGGTTTCTATCTTCTATACTGAGGTCTCCATGGAAAAAAAAATATCTCAAAACCAACTAACCAAACCAGGAAAAATTGTAGCTGATGAAAACAGCCATGTTTAGCTGGTGTTTTTTCAATGCAAAAAAAAGAAAAAGTTTGCAATAAACACATTATTTTGATGCATAGGCTGAGAGTTTATTTGAGCTTTTTTATGTCATTATAGTAGAAATCCTGAGCAGCCCTGACTCTACGAGAGGAAACTATTCATTACTAGCAGTAACATAGAAATACAGCAGGGAAATTCTCCCAGCTCTTGAGAGAGAGACAAGTGGCTTGCAGGGAATGTGAGAGAGGAAAGTCCAATTTTCCTGGTTTTCTCTCCTCCCTGTTCATGTGAAGCAAATAATAGGGCAAATTTCTTCAGATGTAATTTAGAGTGTGCTCTGCTTGTACAGAGGGCAGTGGCAGCTATGGGACCAGAAATGTAATGCTTTGAAACCTAGAACCCCTCCAAAAGAAAAAGGGAAATCTGAGACCTCTGTGTACTCATATTTTGGATATGAGATGTAGAAATTATTTGTAATTTCACACTTCAAAACCCCATCTATTTCAGACCACAATGAGAGCTATGGCTGTGTTTTGTTCTTCTGCAATCTCAGAAGTCTCTGCTGTCCCCATTGTCCCCCCTGGGGCAGGCAGGGCTAGCAGGGAGCCATGCACTTCTCTGTGGTGCCTTTTGAGGTTTTGGAGAATTTGGGGCAGCTCTGCAGGTACTTTTAGCTGGCCAGATCAGCCTCTGTGACCTACTTGTCGTGGTGTGAGAACAGGTTGTGATCCACACAGGGCCTGTGATCTGCACTCCTGTTTGCTGTGCAGCTGAAGGGTGCCTGACAGCAATGATGGAAAGCATTTTCATCCCCAAACTTCACTTCCATGGCACGTTATCTTCACCAGCTGCTCTCTGTTCCTTTTCCCTGATGGTTTTTGAAACAAAAAACTAAACTCAGATGAATTCCGAGCAGGATTTAGTCTTGGGTAGCATTTTGCAGGGGTGGAAGGGGAGGTGGGTAGGGAGTAGTACCAAATTTTGTAGTAGGTTCCGAGTTAGTGGGCACCCAGCTGGGCTCAGCCCTGCTCTGCCTGGCTCAGCTCAGGAGGAGGGGAGAGGGAAGTGCTGTAGTGAAGTTGTGGGGGTGTAAAGAGATAAAAGGAACAACAATTTAGAAAGTTTATTTCTGCTGAATATCGTGTCAGAATTCTAGTGGTTTATTCTTGCTGCTTTGGTGTGTTTTAGTAATGTCATTTCATTAGTATTAATTAACTTTGCTTCATGAAACATTATTATTTATTATTTTTAACACCCCTTTTCACTAAGGCCTTTTTTTGGCAGCAATCTCCTG